>NW_007377554.1:113495-141745 GCF_000475195.1 Diaphorina citri | reverse complement strand
GTTCATAGGTCGTCGCGACAAATTTCGAGATCAGAGCTCATTTGTGTGAGAAAATGTGAAAAAAATACCGCAAAAACCGGTGTACCTTTTTTCCTATGTATTTCCATTTTCCATACATGTGAATAATTGCATTTTTTTTCCTTTTATTTTTAAGTTTAAGCAAGGTTTATTATATTATAAAATTTACACCTTGTTTGTACCAAATACATAAGACCTTGTTTAGACTGCGGGAGTAAAAGGACTTGTCAGTCTCATTCTGGCAGTATAAACAGGGTCTATTCTAATTCCATTCATACATAATATATTCGTCTCAGCTTGGCAAAAGAGTTTGAGTGAGGTCTACAGTTCACAGAACTACTAGTATAGGAACTGTAAAATCTACCTATTCTGTAAAGCCCAAATAGGATTATATAAATTTCTATTAAAAAAGCTCCATTCATACATAATATATTCGTCTCAGCTTGGCAAAAGAGTTTGAGTGAGGTCTACAGTTCACAGAACTACTAGTATAGGAACTGTATAATCTACCTATTCTGTAAAGCCCAAATAGGATTATATAAATTTCTATTAAAAAAGCTCTCTCTCTCTGTAGTGTAGGTAATATCAATCAGCTAATGAATATTGAAAACTAAAGTTCTCGCCCTCGTGTTTCATAGAACATAGAAATCTCATCCCCATTCCTCTTCTCCTCTCTTTCCCTCCACTTCCCCTACCCCCTCCTCTAGCTTTAATTAACTTTAAGTGCCATCGTTTTAATCAGAGCTGGGATTAGACCACACCTGTGTGAGGTTGAAGACCCAGAACCACCCCTCCCCCCTAAGGTGGGTATACACAGTTCATGATTTAGCTTACCCATGTGATTTTTCACGCGGAATCGAATGGTGCTACTTTTAGCACTCTCTGACTTACAGTTGAGAAGTTGCGGGTTCGATACTGTCGACAAATTTCCCTTTTATTCGTGAACCGTTACCAAATAAGCAAGTGAATAGTTGATCTCATGTGATTTTTCACGCCGAATCGAATGGTGAAACTTTTAGAACGTCCGACTTACAGTTGAGAAGTTGCGGGTTCGATACTCCCCTGTGTCAACAAATTTCCCTTTTATTACATTTTTTTTTATTATTTTACTTTCTATTTCTTTTCAAATACCTACGTATTCTGCAAATGTAATAGAAAGTCGTGTGATGTTCACACCAGATATTGTAAAAGAACACTCAAATAAGCATCATTCAATAGGATAAGGAAAGTCGTGTGATGTTCACACCAGATTTTTTTTTTCTTTCTTTCCTCTTCCTAATTTTAACTTTTTTACTTCATGTCAAACATGCTGATTACAGACAGCACTTCATTTTAAAAAGAAATAATAATGGAGGAAAACGATTTTTTCCTCTCTTTTCTTATGAATTTCCATTTTGAAATAAATTAAACTTTTAATGAATTCCTGAAGTGATCCTGGTAAAAAGACCTTTAATTTGATATATAGGTCGACCAGGTTTGGATAAGTCCTTCTATGGGGACAGACAGACAGATAGACAGACCGACCGACAGACAGACAGACGACACCGAAGCGAATACAATAGTCCGTCCACGATACCTTTTATTATTAGTAATAATAAAGGAAGGACGGACTAAAAAATAAGGAAATCCCTGTAAGTACCTCTTGTTTCATTGTATTGGTATGAAAGAATGACACAATTTGGCTTCTTGAAAACCATTTGGTTTCAATTGTAGCTATTGTTCCTCTGATACTGTTTATTTTACGTTCAGCTTGAAATTTATTGTAATTCAGTCCAAAACTTGAAAAGACTTTTTTGAAATGCTGTAATTTCTTGGAGAATCAAATTCATTTTCATAAGGTTGGCGATAGCTTGGGTGATTGGGTTGGGTATTGAACATAGGTAGTGTCGCTGTAATTTCTTGGAGAATCAAATTCATTTTCATAAGGTTGGCGATAGCTTGGGTGATTGGGTTGGGTATTGAACATAGGTAGTGTCCATGAACCCTAACTGTGAAGCTTACTACTTCCAGAAAATTCTCTACTTACCTTTCATAACGATCCTGAATGAGAACTTCAATCATGTCTTTGTCCAATCAATTAATTAGGTATACACTTTTCTTGGGGTTTCAAGGATCTTTGAACATCACTGGAGGTTTTTAATTTGTAAATTTTTTTATAACCTTCATTTGAGCTAACGCAAATAGGTAGTGGTGTTTGAAATTATATACTTACCGAAAGATTTGCATAGTGCCTCCTACCATGCATATTGAAAAAAAAAGAAAAGAAATGTATCCCACAACAACATACCTGCAACAGAAAAGACATACACCATTAAATAATGTTATGCACCTCAACAATATATTACTTTGAATATTTTTAGATACCTATTTATGTATTTATTTTTAGCTATAACAATAAAGAGTAGGAACTAGGAGCTCGTTATAAACTGCAGCAAATATAATTTCATTATAACCGTGGGAGAAGTAATGGGACAGGGTAGGAACTAGGACGAGTATCATAATAGAATTTTATTGGGCTATCTGGTCGAGGAATAAATAATACGTTCGTAATTTCATTATTATGAGACCTTTGTTAATATTAAACCCTCTGGACTACCCACCTGCTGGATACATACATACATACATACATACAAATATATTACTTTGAATATTTTTAGATACCTATTTATGTATTTATTTTTAGCTATAACAATAAAGAGTAGGAACTAGGAGCTCGTATAAGTACATACATACATACAGGGTTTGACATAAATTTCACATATTTTTGACAAAAAGAGAATCTGTCATATTCCCTTTTTGTCTTCTGGTTCATAGCCTAAAATACCAAACTTCAGCATAGTAGGTGGTAAATAAAGAGAAATAATTGGTTCTTTTGTACCAGTTATGCAGTTTTCCTAAACTTTATTTAAGATTGGTTCTTGTGCTATTAATGTTACGTTAGCGGGATAGTAAAAAAAAGGAAACAAATGAAAATGTGTAGATATTTTAATTCTTTCATAACCAAGTTTAAAAAGAGAGAGAGAGAGAGAACCAAATGTAAAAGGAAATGAAGAAGACTCGTCCACACTATTTATTTTTACAGACAGGATAGCTAGGCAAAATATTGAAAACAGCTGGTGAAATTAATAATGGAGGAAAACGATTTTTTCCTCTCTTTTCTTATGAATTTCCATTTTGAAATAAATTAAACTTTTAATGAATTCCTGAATAACAAGCAGGGTCCGTCCCTCCGGGAATTTTTTAGCCCGTAGTGATTACAGAAAATCAGTACCTATGTACCTGCCTAATTTGTTTAATATTCAGTTTATTATTATTCTTGATTTGATTTTTTGATTTGACTTTCATGTAATGATTTGAAATCAAGACTAGAGCCCGTTCTCCCTTTATTCCCAATATAATGTTCAAGTCACCCATCCATTTGGCCCACCTGCCCACATTTATTTTTCTAATTTTTGTTTTTATGACTACAATTTTGGAATACCACTGGTTTGATAGCGGTCTTTAAGCTCTTTCTTTTGATAAAATTGGATCTTGAAAAAGTTCGTCGAGTTCAGACTTATGTGGCGTATGGTACAGGTGGGCCAATAAATGGTACGTTTTTTAGGTGGGCGAATAAATGGTACACTTACCCTACACACATTGCATGTAAAATATCCCACTGTAGGTACTTTTCTTCTTTTCCACAGACTTATGTGGCGTATGGTACAGGTGGGCCAATAAATGGTACGTTTTTTAGGTGGGCGAATAAATGGTACACTTACCCTATACCTATCATACCTGGACAGACCTCCTTTAGTAGTTTAGTTTAAAAACATTTATTTATTTAGGATAGACCTAGATAGGTACTACATAAAAAGGACCTGAAGACAAAAATCAAGTTTTGGTTTTGATATCTACCTATCAATTTCGAAAGAGATTTATGTATTGACTTGTATTTATTATGACATTATAATGAGGGCGAGGCACCATGAACAGTTGACATACAGTATTGCTATCAAAGTTAGTGAGCTGTCAGCTACCCTGCTCATCGAGTACAGGGGTGATGGAGATGTTCTGCATCTAAACTTCTAGAGCTAGGGGATCCGGAGTTCACTCCTCAGATCAGTCTTCCACCTTTGACTGAGCATTAGATCAATGTCGCTTATGTCCGTTCACGTTTCGGTGAAGTAATTGTCGAGATAGCAGACTAATACAAAGAAAGGTTTTTGATCAACTTCAACTGATTAACAAGGTCAACTATCACATTTACTTATTTATGCTCATCGAGTACAGGGGTGATGGTGATGTTCTGCATCTAAACTTCTAGAGCTAGGGGATCCAGAGTTCACTCCTCAGATCAGTCGAGGCACCATGAACAGTTGACATACAGTATTGCTATCAAAGTTAGTGAGCTGTCAGCTACCCTGCTCATCGAGTACAGGGGTGATGGTGATGTTCTGCATCTAAACTTCTAGAGCTAGGGGATCCAGAGTTCACTCCTCAGATCAGTCTTCCACCTTTGACTGAGCATTAGATCAATGACGCTTATGTCCGTTCACGTTTGAGTGAAGTAATTGTCGAGATAGACGAATACAAAGAACTGAGGAAAAGTTTTTGATCAACTTCAACTGAATAACAAGGTCAACTATTACATTTACTTATTTGCCTATCAGCTGAAGCTTGATTATCCAGTAGTTGAATAACTGTAAAGGCGCGCACCCATCGTGATTCATTATAGTCTAGTCTAGTTAGCTGAAGCTTGATTATCCAGTAGTTGAATAACTGTAAAGGCGCGCACCCATCGTGATTCATTATAGTCTAGTCTAGTTCTTCAGCAAACGTACAGTGAAACTCCCATCTCTGTAAAAACTCGAGGATAAATTTTGACGCCCTAAAATCCAAAAAGAAGATTAATATTGCAGCTGTTTCATTGCCCATAAAAACGAGCTATGAAAATTCTCTTTTCAAATTCATTAAGTCTAATCCGCTAAATTAAAACAAGAGCTCTAGACTCTAGCAAAGTTTATTAGGTACTTCAATTTAAAAATAAATAATCAAATAAACAAATTTTATGGTAATGAATTTCATGTTCCCTTGCGTAATAATTTTATTGTTTGCTCATTAAGAATAAAATTGATACAACGATGAAGGTTTAATTTATGAGAATATTAGAAAGTGCTCATCAAATCAAGCAAAGAACACACATACCTACGTATAATGGGTTGGGACGTAAAATATATTATTCGAGTGTCAAACAATCAAACATAAAAGAGACAAATCAGAAATCCATGGATGCGGCATCCCTTCATTATTTATTATAATACTAGTTTTTCCCCATTCTAGTAATCGATTTGGATCCGTTGGCCCGTCCTCTGTGCTCTCCAAGCTTCTCATTAATGTCATTGCAACGATGAAGGTTTAATTTATGAGAATATTAGAAAGTGCTCATCAAATCAAGCAAAGAACACACATACCTATATGGGTTGGGACATAATATATATTATTCGAGTGTCAAACATAAAAGAGACAAATCAGAAGAAATCCATGGAAGCGGCATCCCTTCTAGTTTATAATACTAGTTTTTCCCCATTCTAGTAATCGACTTGGGTCCGTTCGCCCGTCCTCTGTGCTCTCAAAGATTCTCATTAATGTCATTAAAATAACTGTTTATTGTTCGGTGTTCCTCTTTGATTCACCCAATATTTATCTTTCTGTTTATTATCACCATGTTTATGTTAGAATATTTTGATGCTCATCTTAATTATGTATCACAAGCCATAAATTCTTCCATGCTTGAAACTGCGGTGGGGATAAATTTCAAGCGGATACATTAAGACACCTTCGGGTTTCGGGAGATTTTCCTTGATGTGCAAGTCATATTTATTTACTTTATTCAGTTTTGCATGAGATTCACAATTATATCAGATTGTTACCTACACGTATTATGTATCATAGTACATTATATCATCCATTATGTGTTAATAAATTATGCAAAATGTTACAAAATTTATGGGCCTTAATTTGGTCTTGTTACTCTTGTATCCTCCTTTCCCCCTGCTATTCCCTTTCTCCATCTCTTGGATATTTATTAATTTTAGGTCTCCTTTAGCCTTTTCCTTGTCTCGTATGTACAAAGGTAAGGTAGGTATAATACAAGTAGGTTTGAATAATTTTGATACTTTTCACAAGATTCGACCCTGTTCCACGCCTCTATGTAGTTGAGATACACGTGTAGGCTCTTTGCAAAAATTTAGCTTTAATACCACGATTTTTAATAGGTCTATTATCAGCACAATTATTTGATATCGAATCAATGAGTGATACTGACACATCATCATCGCCACGATTTTTAATATTTCCTTTGCAAAAATTTAGCTTTAATACCACGATTTTTAATAGGTCTATTATCAGCACAATTATTTGATATCGAATCAATGAGTGATACTGAGACATCATCATCGCCACGATTTTTAATATTTCTATTATCAGCACAATTATTTGATATCGAATCAATGAGTGATATGTAAACACCATGTGTGGTCCACAATCTTGAACCATAATTATCTCGTACATTGATAGATATATATTAACGTGCCAATAAAGCCTTGATCCAGTGTTACAAACGATCTTCTGAATGGTAACATCTTGTGACCCAATAACAATATTTACATCAAAACCATCATCTATGAGGTGGGAGTGCCATTAGTTTTTTATTACATCTGCTGAGAGTTTTGTGCTTAATTTTGGAAACAAAATCATCGTGTCATCTACATTATATCCAGAGAAATAAACCTGGGTAAAAATTAAAAAGTTTGCGTCCGACCCGTAGCCATTGGCACTTGTCAAAGTGTTTGTGGAAGAAGAAGGGGGGCTCCCCAGTACTGCATTTTTCTACCTTACGCCTTACGGTAGGCCAGAGAGAGAGAGAGAGAGAGAGAGAGAGAGAGCGAAGGGGACCTCTTGAAGTATTTTATTAGTGGATGTGCCAAAAGTGCAAAGATTCCTAATGGAATATGAGGCTGCAGAAAGAGAGGGAGAGAGAGAAAGAGAGTAATAACGTAATTTCAAAAGTATATAATTTCATTATACCTTTGAAGGTAGGTGGGTATAGAGGTATTTTTTAAAAAAGTTTCGAGTTGAAAAAAAAAAGGAGAGGGAGAGAGAGAAAGAGAGTAATAACGTAATTTCAAAAGTATATAATTTCATTATACCTTTGAAGGTAGGTGGGTATAGAGGTACTTTTTAAAAAAGTTTCGAGTTGAAAAAAAGAAAAAAAAAAAAAATAACTGAACTGTATTCCGCGTGTGCCAGGGAATTTATAAAATCAAAGCTTTTTAAATGAGAGGGAAAATATTGCTCGGAGGCTATATTTCTTTTGTTTCTAATTAGACAAAATAATAATAGGGAATTTATAAAATCAAAGCTTTTTAAATGAGAGGGAAAATATTGCTCGGAGGCTATATTTCTTTTGTTTCTAATTAGACAAAATAACAATAAAAAAATAGCAAAAGTTCAAAGTCGAGTCGAGTTTTTAGTTGAAAGTTCTCTACTGGGTATATGATATGGAAACAAACCCCCCTTCCTTTTGCCTGGGTAGTTTGGGAAGAGACTAATATAGGTACAGAGTATAACAGAGAGTTCCTGCGAAAGGCTCCAAAGTTTTCAGTTGATGCATGCTTCCAAAGTGGGGAAAAAAGTACCTACTTAATTTCCATCATTGTGACAAATTCAACCGAAAGGCTCCAAAGTTTTCAGTTGATGCATGCTTCCAAAGTGGGGAAAAAAGTACCTACTTAATTTCCATCATTGTGACAAATTCAAACTTTTTGCGTCGCATCGCGTAGTCTGATAATAAAAGTAACCAGGATTTTACAAACAGCTCACAAAAGGCTTCAGAGTCTTCAGACTAGAGAGTTTAACTTCAGTACTTCATCCAACAGATGGTACACTAGTTGGGGGGGGGCTGCCATTTAAGATTTCAAATTTATCCTTCGTACAGGCCTAAACAGCTCACAAAAGGCTTCAGAGTCTTCAGACTAGAGAGTTTAACTTCAGTACTTCATCCAACAGATGGTACACTAGTTGGGGGGGCTGCCATTTAAGATTTCAAATTTATCCTTCGTACAGGCCAAACGGCCAGACGAGGCCGAAAATATTTAAGACTTTCCAAGTAGTTTTTGAGGAACCCAGCCATGGAGCCCGTGGGTGGGTGAGACTATGTAAGTAAGTACATTCTATATTTATGA
This sequence comes from Diaphorina citri, assembly GCF_000475195.1. Taxonomy (NCBI): domain Eukaryota; kingdom Metazoa; phylum Arthropoda; class Insecta; order Hemiptera; family Psyllidae; genus Diaphorina; species Diaphorina citri. Next base: position 133,502 of record NW_007377554.1, on the reverse strand, counting down.
ATCTTGAGATATAATTTCCTCTGAAGTTCTTTTTGGAACCTTTTGGGGATGCATGAGCAACAGCAGAAACACGTCCACCTTTGTATTGAAATTTTGTTTCTTCTATTTCTTGCAGAAGAAAAGAAGCTAAAAAAATACTCTCTCTTCCATTTAGAGTTTAGAGAGTAGATACATAAAAGAAAAGAAGATTACAAAGAAGGGAAACAAGATACTAAACATGATGGTACAGGGAACAGGGGAAAACATGATTTAATATTATATGCATCTCAAATCTCAGAATTAATTAGCCATAAAATATTATTAAATATTTTGTTTAAATTACTAATTTTATTTGCGTACTTCCTTGTAACGATGCGATGGACAGTATTCATTATTACTTCCATGAAATGTACATCGTGGGGGCTCAGGGTGACAGTTTCCACAATCCCAGATGTACAGACAAGGCTTATGTCTTATTTCATACAAACATAGCTACGTAGATATTGGTAATATTGTTATACATATCTCGCTGTAAAAATAAGTGTTAATGAAATAAAATATTCAATAGATAAATACCTACCCAGGTTTGTTAAATAAATAAAAGACAAAAGTAGGTATCTACCGAACTGGCTTGCTTAAAAATTATAATGTATGTATGCTATCTGCTTGGTGCATTCATTCTCTTCCTTTTAGCAAAGCTGAAAGAAGATTTGACGTGATTTTATTGAATTCGATTTCTTCATGGTTTGGGAATTTTGATAAAAATAAATCTTGCTATCTCGTCTGGGTCTCGTCTTGCATCCTACTAAGTTGTGAGGATCTCGTTATTTGCACACTTGAATAAATTGAATATGTACATTGTACAAGTAGTATAGTCATCATTGACTGACATTCTTGTCAATACGTATTTTCATCAAGATTTTGTAAATTTTAGAAAGTTTATTTAATTATACATAGGGGGTGTGGGAAAGGTTATCCGTATATCTGTTATATCAATTGTAAATTTAACCCATTCTGTTTCTTTGTCCGCAGGTGGCAGTCAGTCAGCCGTGTTCAGTGGTTGTAGGAGGTGACAGTTTCCACAATCCCAGATGTACAGACAAGGCTTATGTCTTATTTCATACAAACATAGCTACGTAGATATTGGTAATATTGTTATATCTCGCTGTGAAAATAAGTGTTATTGAAATAAAATATTCAATAGATAAATACCTACCCAGGTTTGTTAAATAAATAAAAGACAAAAGTAGGTATCTACCGAACTGGCTTGCTTAAAAATTATAATGTATGTATGCTATCTGCTTGGTGCATTCATTCTCTTCCTTTTAGCAAAGCTGAAAGAAGATTTGACGTGATTTTATTGAATTCGATTTCTTCATGGTTTGGGGATTTTGATAAAAATAAATCTTGCTATCTCGTCTGGGTCTCGTCTTGCATCCTACTAAGTTGTGAGGATCTCGTTATTTGCACACTCGAATAAATTGAATATGTACATTGTACAAGTAGTATAGTCATCATTGACTGACATTCTTGTCAATACGTATTTTCATCAAGATTTTGTAAATTTTAGAAAGTTTATTTAATTATACATAGGGGGTGTGGGAAAGGTTATCCGTATATCTGTTATATCAATTGTAAATTTAACCCATTCTGTTTCTTTGTCCGCAGGTGGCAGTCAGTCAGCCGTGTTCAGTGGTTGTAGGAGGTGGCTGCGGGGGTTGTGGAGGTTGTGGGGGAGGTTGGGGTGGGTGGGGTGGTTGTGGAGGTTGGGGTGGATGTGGGTGTGGAGGTTGGGGTGGGTGTGGAGGATGGGGAGGTTGTGGTGGATGGTGGTGAAGATCTTAAGGTCCTGAGTTTATTTATTAATTACTTTACTATTATAGTGGATGTGCAAAAAGTACACAATGGAGGGTGATCTCTCTCTCTTTCTCAATAAAATACATATGTACCAATACTAGTTTCATATTATTAAATTAATGTTCCCTTAATGATATATTTACTTTTTATTTTCTGATTTGCTATAGATCAAATGACATAATTTATTTGCCTATATTAACCTACTGATTTTAATCTGGATAGGTAAAGTTTCATCTTGAATTTCAAATTGAAATAATTTTCAAATAGGTATCTAGCTACCCCACAGGCAGATGTCGGGTCACGGAATAAAACATCAAAACAAAAATGAGAATTGTTCCTCATGCCCTAAGGTTGTCTAAGCCGGGTTTTGGGACTTGAAATTTCGAGTAGCGCTGAAATAAAACATCTTACGTGGGATACCAATGTTCCTCGATATTAAGGGGGGAATATTTTTGTAATTATTTGGAAATTTCTAGAAATGAAGACTTTAAAATTAGTGACACAATGTTGACATATCTTGTTTTTTGAGAGCTGAATCTCGATCAATCAGTCAGAAACTTGTTTAAGTGCAAAGTCTAGAGAAAAAACTATAAGAATCAAAGAGGCTTTGTGTAACAGGGCCCTACAGAAAAATCAAGGCAATGAAGCAATACATATCAATCAATTGATCAACAAACTCCTGCAGCAAAGCAGAAAAGCTACAGCGTCACTACAAGGGGAGAAACTTGAAAATACACGAGGCTAAATAATGAATTATAATATCCCGGAAAATTCATAATGAACTAATTTTGATTGGAAATCTGAATACCTACATTTGAGATGCTTTGGCTTGGAGTCATCAATTAATGAAACGATTATGTCCTATCACTAACATTATCTTTTATTTTGCAAAAACAATCAATTGAACCTTATTCCATCCAGTGATGGGTCGATGGACAGGAATACATGATGGTTATAAAAGTATAGCCAATCCCTACAACAACACCCAAGAATATCATTGCAATGCAATCTTATTGACATGCGTGCTCGATGACGTAAATCATACGTACATCAAGAAAACAACAGTCGAAATAAGGATGGTGCGATCAATACCACAATTATTTGATATCGAATCAATGAGTGATATGTAAACACCATGTGTGGTCCACAATCTTGAACCATAATTATCTCGTACTCTGTACATAATTATCTCGTACATTGATAGATATATATTAACGTGCCAATAAAGCCTTGATCCAGTGTTACAAACGATCTTCTGAATGGTAACATCTTGTGACCCAATAACAATATTTACATCAAAGCCATCATCTATGAGGTGGGAGTGCCATTAGTTTTTTTATTACATCTGCTGAGAGTTTTGTGCTTAATTCTGGAAACAAAATCATCGTGTCATCTACATTATATCCAGAGAAATAAACCTGGGTAAAAATTAAAAAGTTTGCGTCCGACCCGTAGCCATTGGCACTTGTCAAAGTGTTTGTGGAAGAAGAATTCGAGTTTGACTTCACTCGAGTGCACTCGATTATTATTTTGTTCCACTCGAGTGGAAAAACTATTCATTGGGTTTTCTGACCCGAGTTCACTCGCGCACTCGCCACATATTATTGCAGCATGCAGTTTCTATTCGAGTACAAATCTATTCGTCAGAAAAACTATTCGTTTAACGAGTTGAATGATTCACTACCCCCCTCTCCCCTCTTGCCTCTTACTAGATGATGATGATGCAAGAAAGAGAACTGAAGAGGGGGAGGGGTATAGTGGTATACCCGTATGCCGAGAGTTTCCGAACGAAAACCCGAATATCAGCGACTCGCTCGCCTACTCGACTCTCGAGTGAGAAATCGGCACGGTGTAATTTCCAGGAATAAATATTCAACTCGATTAATTTCCACTCGAGTTACAACTCGAGTTGGAAAATAATCGAGTAGAAAATAATCGAGTTGAAAAATCTCACTCGAGTCCCATCACTACGACTAAGTACGTGGAGATGAACAATACGGAGAAAATAATAGAACATGAAATAAGTGCAAGTACTGGAAGGAAAACAGTAGAAGCGGGAGAAATGGAAGGAGATGATGGCAAAAACGTGGAGAGAGAAGACAAATGGGATGAGCATAATGGAGGAGAAACGAACACATTCCTTCACAAACCAAGGAAGGCAACGACGTGGATAGGGATCAAAACAGTCTAATAAGCCAGACAACAATACACAATAGATTAAATGGGAGACATCAGGAAACATAACAAACACGTGTGAACCAGCAAAGATATTCGAACAACCGGGAACGAATGAAGAAAATGAGAGAAGAAAGGAGAAGGGTGAGACATGAGTGAGGGGGAGGGAGGAGGGGAAGAGCCAATGGGAGAAAAGAAAGAAGAGACAATGAAGGAAGAGAAAGAGGGGAAGATGAGGAATGAGATGGATTGTATTTTTACATCATCATCATTCTAATTTCTTCTCCCGGTATTGACAATCTATGTATATTGGACAATGTGGAGGGAGGAGTGAAGGAAAGGAGGAATGAGTAGTCGGAGAGGAGGAAAATGAGGAGTTTCCACAGGAGATTTACAAGGGGGCAGTTGTAAAAACTCCACCGAGTGGAACATGATTAATGTTCTCCTGCGTTGGTGGTTTAAGTTTGAGCTTCAAAGGGATTTGATACTCAGTCTGACAATGCAATATTATTTACGAGTACTACATTGTTTCAAAACAAAACTGTTATTATTTTCTTTCGCAATAAATTCCGGGGTTGAAAATAATAATAATTTGAAAGGGAGGAAATATTGCTCATAGGTATAGGTACCAGCAAAAAAAAAGAGAAAAGTGGACAACTTATCAGCCTCTTATAAGAAACTCGGGAACTACATAAATAGGTACATGGATTACATAGCACGGTAAAAATAAGTACCAGTATTTCCTACCCGATTTGATTTTAAAATGAGAAATTAAGGTAGAGGCCGTAGAAGCAGAGCATCAACCCCCATGACTATCACACTCACCAGAGGATATTCCTGGCAAATCCAGTGAAGTCATGCAACAAGTAAATTTATGTATGAGTATAGGACTTGATTGTGAGTGACCATTTAACCATACCCAGTTAATAATTATTGGGACGAGTTACAACCGCCCCCTGTAGAGATTTCCACCACAGAGTGTTTTCCATTTCCCATTGAAATGTTCGACATTTTCTATTGTTTGAAAACTGAATTTCAGCTCAAATAAACGCTTTGGTACGCCGCACCGCATTGGATTTCCCACACTCAATCCACCACCGTGTTCTTTGTTTGTTTTAAGACAATAAAATTAAATTATGAAAATGTTCAATATGTGGTAGAGAGCCCAAGGGTTCGGAAATCAGGGGGAGGTTTGCTATAAACTGCAGCAAATATAATTTCATTATAACCGTGGGAGAAGTAATGGGACAGGGTAGGAACTAGGACGAGTATCATAATAGAATTGGGCTATCTGGTCGAGGAATAAATACGTTCGTAATTTCATTATTATGAGACCTTTGTTAATATTAAACCCTCTGGACTACCCACCTGCTAGAACTGTGAAGGAAACTTTTATGGGAAAATATATTACACTCGTCCTAGTTCCTACCCTGTCCCATTACTTCTCCCACGGTTATAATGAAATTATATTTGCTGCAGTTTATAGCAAACCTCCCCCTAATTTCCGAACCCTTGGGCTCTCTACCACATATTGAACATTTTCATAATTTAATTTTATTGTCTTAAACAAACAAAGAACATGGTGGTGGATTGAGTGGGAAATCCAGTGCGGTGCGGCGTACCAAAGCGTTTATTTGAGCTGAAATTCAGTTTTCAAACAATAGAAAATGTCGAACATTTCAATGGGAAATGGAAAACACTCTGTGGTGGAAATCTCTACAGGGGGCGGTTGTAACTCGTCCCAATAATTATTAACTGGGTATGGTTAAATGGTCACTCACAATCAAGTCCTATACTCATACATAAATTTACTTGTTGCATGACTTCACTGGATTTGCCAGGAATATCCTCTGGTGAGTGTGATAGTCATGGGGGTTGATGCTCTGCTTCTACGGCCTCTACCTTAATTTCTCATTTTAAAATCAAATCGGGTAGGAAATACTGGTACCTATTTTTACCGTGCTATGTAATCCATGTACCTATTTATGTAGTTCCCGAGTTTCTTATAAGAGGCTGATACCGTGCTATGTAATCCATGTACCTATTTATGTAGTTCTCGAGTTTCTTATAAGAGGCTGAGAAGTTGTCCACTTTTCTCACCGTGCTATGTAATCCATGTACCTATTTATGTAGTTCTCGAGTTTCTTATAAGAGGCTGAGAAGTTGTCCACTTTTCTCTTTTTTTTTGCTGGTACCTATACCTATGAGCAATATTTCCTCCCTTTCAAATTATTATTATTTTCAACCCTTTTTTTTATTGCGAAAGAAAATAATAACAGTTTTGTTTTGAAACAATGTAGTACTCGTAAATAATATTGCACACTTTTCTCTTTTTTTTTGCTGGTACCTATACCTATGAGCAATATTTCCTCCCTTTCAAATTATTATTATTTTCAACCCCGGAATTTATTGCGAAAGAAAATAATAACAGTTTTGTTTTGAAACAATGTAGTACTCGTAAATAATATTGCATTGTCAGACTGAGTATCAAATCCCTTTGAAGCTCAAACTTAAACCACCAACACAGGAGAACATTAATCATGTTCCACTCGGTGGAGTTTTTACAACTGCCCCCTTGTAAATCTCCTGTGGAAACTCCTCATTTTCCTCCTCTCCGACTACTCATTCCTCCTTTCCTTCACTCCTCCCTCCACATTGTCCAATATACATAGATTGTCAATACCGGGAGATAAATTAGAATGATGATGATGTAAAAATACAATCCATCTCATTCCTCACTATATTTCTTTGCAAAGGGGGGATATGATAAAATAGGACAAAATAGTGCCGCGACCCACGACTGAAGAAGTTTAGGCGAAAGTGGAACAATCAATTGAACCTTATTCCATCCAGTGATGGGTCGATGGACAGGAATACATGATGGTTATAAAAGTATAGCCAATCCCTACAACAAAACCCAAGAATATCATTGCAATGCAATCTTATTGACACTAAACTAAAAGTAACTTTACCTCCAGAAAGTTCAAGACATTATTGATTGTGGTATTTGTGGCGTCCCAAGGAAGTCTTGGAAAATATATATTTTGGTAGGAATGCTATGAAAACTAAACTATAACACACACAGGTAATGCCTGTTGCCTGTGGTGGACCTGATTAAGTTTTTAACCGAAATATAGAAATCGAGAATCTGACAATGTGTCAAGCCGGGTTTTCACAACTTCATTTTCTTTTGCTATGCACATTCTCCTTCTTTTCTTCACTTCTTCCTTTCCTCTACCTAATCTTTCTCTTTCTTCCTTCATTCTGCCTTTTACTATCTCCCTCCAGTCACTATAACACCCCATATACCTGTCTTCCTGTCCCATTCTTTAGCAACACTAACTGATTTTCAGTGTTTTTGTACGACAAAATCCCTTTGGAAATGTATAGGTACTTTCTCTTTCTTCCTTCATTCTGCCTTTTACTATCTCCCTCCAGTCACTATAACACCCCATATACCTGTCTTCCTGTCCCATTCTTTACCAACACTAACTGATTTTCAGTGTTTTTGTACGACAAAATCCCTTTGGAAATGTATACGTAGGTATATTATGAGTAAGGGTGGAGTGCTTACTACTGAGGAGTGAGTGGAATTATCAATATGGAGGAGAGTGAATACGATCAAATTCGTACACCCATGTCAAATACACTCCTACAGAAAACGGAGAAAGTTTCTTTCTTGACAGAATGATGGCCCAGAAGTGGGAGGAGGAGACATAAAAAATGTGCTGTGATGGAATTAAAAATACTTTGCGAGAAATGTGAACTCGGAAAACTGACGGATTAAATTCGGTTATTTTTATAATATTTGAGGAGCAGTGTTTGTGTGATATGATGCTCACCCATCAACATGAAGCACGCATGCCAAAAAGTTATAGCCCACGAGGCACCATGAACAGTTGACATACAGTATTGCTATCAAAGTTAGTGAGCTGTCAGCTACCCTGCTCATCGAGTACAGGGGTGATGGAGATGTTCTGCATCTAAACTTCTAGAGCTAGGGGATCCGGAGTTCACTCCTCAGATCAGTATACATACATACATACATACATACATACATACATACATACATACATACATACATACATACATACATACATACATACATACATACATACATACATACATACATACATACATACATACATACATACATACATACATACATACATACATACATACATACATACATACATACATACATACATACATACATACATACATACATACATACATACATACATACATACATACATACATACATACATACATACATACATACATACATACATACATACAGGGTTTGACATAAATTTCACATATTTTTGACAAAAAGAGAATCTGTCATATTCCCTTTTTGTCTTCTGGTTCATAGCCTAAAATACCAAACTTCAGCATAGTAGGTGGTAAATAAAGAGAAATAATTGGTTCTTTTGTACCAGTTATGCAGTTTTCCTAAACTTTATTTAAGATTGGTTCTTGTGCTATTAATGTTACGTTAGCGGGATAGTAAAAAAAAGGAAACAAATGAAAATGTGTAGATATTTTAATTCTTTCATAACCAAGTTTAAAAAGAGAGAGAGAGAGAGAACCAAATGTAAAAGGAAATGAAGAAGACTCGTCCACACTATTTATTTTTACAGACAGGATAGCTAGGCAAAATATTGAAAACAGCTGGTGAAATATTTTTTAAGGGAAAAAAATCACCTTTGAATTCTACAGGAGGTTTGCAGTAAATAGAACCCTAAGAACTAGACCAATATAAAATCTAATCCCACTAGACTCGCATATAAAATCTAATCCCACCTATTATGTAAAATTCATTCAAAAACTTACATCTACAACCTACCTTTACCTAGAGTATACCTACATCTAATAAAAAATAGTGTGTAAGAACCTTGCAAAGAACAAAGTAATATTTTAAACAAGCATAATAACACAACAAAACATACAAAAACACAAAAGAAACACATAAAACACGACATATACACACATTGCATGTAAAATATCCCACTGTAGGTACTTTTCTTCTTTTCCATTTTTACTCTCTACTTACCTTTCATAACGATCCTGAATGAGAACTTCAATCATGTCTTTGTCCAATCAATTAATTAGGTATACACTTTTCTTGGGATTTCAAGGATCTTTGAACATCACTGGAGGTTTTCAATTTGTAAATTTTTTCATAACCTTAATTTGAGCTAACGCAAATAGGTAGTGGTGTTTGAAATTATATACTTACCGAAAGATTTGCATAGTGCCTCCTACCATGCATATTGAAAAAAGAAAGAAAAGAAATGTATCCCACAACAACATACCTGCAACAGAAAAGACATACACCATTAAATAATGTTATGCATCTCAAAAACTTTTCCCTTTTTGCAATGTCGAGTTAAGTATCATTACAATTATTATCATCATCGTAGTTGTTATTATTACCATTATGATTATGTACAAACTTTTCCCTTTTTGCAATGTCGAGTTAAGTATCATTACAATTATTATCATCATCGTAGTTGTTATTATTACCATTATTATTATGTAGTATTGTCTATTGTTATTATTAGCAATATTATTATTTTGAAGCTTCTCATTGTTCAAAGTTTGAATGATTGATCGATTTGATCATGTTATTCTTCTCATTCTTGTTCCATACTTTGGTATAAAACAGTTTCCACATTGTTTGTGCTAAGTATATTTTTTGAGCTAATACTGGCTATTACAGTCGAACCTGTCTAAGTGGGAATCTAAGGGACCGACAATTTTTTCTTATTATATCAGATTGTTACCTACACGTATTATGTATCATAGTACATTATATCATCCATTATGTGTTAATAAATTATGCAAAATGTTACAGAATATTATTATGTTTATATTTTGGGAAACATGCTGATACGAGTATGAAGGAAGAAGGAACGTGGAAAGATATTCATATCTTTTGAAAAGTAAAATATGAAGTATCACAAATGTTGTTTGTTGTTTGATAAATAATTGACAAGTGGGAGACTAAGGTGCAGTTATGCAGTAGTCTTCAGAATCCATTTTACGGATAGTAATTGCTAAAAAAAAAAAAAATACTCAAAGCTCTAAGAATGTTAAAATGATCCCAGGTCTCTATATGATTTCCTAGTAAAAGCGCACAAGACATAGGTAGGTAGCTCTCTTAACCAGAATGAATTTGCAGTCTCATTCCAATGACTACTATTAGGTGACATGGTAAATTGGTGACACTATTGATCAGAATTGATGATCATCTTGCGTCTTGACAGTAACGGCATTACGGCCTTGACAACAATCATTGTTCATTAGATCAAACACATGAACCACTATGTAGTTGCTGATGATTATCACAGGCCACGTGACCCCATTGATGAGCTAATTACATCGCGTACAAACATTGTACATAGGACAACATGTATATGTACATATGTTGTTAGCAATTTGCAAGTCAATTACTGCTTTTGCATAGATTTGAATTTGCATCAGGTTCATATGTTGAGAGAGCAGGGGGAAGGCTGCCGTGGTTGTTCACACACGTAGGAATTTATTGAGTAAAACGTGACTAGATTTTCGTTTCACCGGCTTTAGGTGGATCTTTGATGGGAACTCTATTGCGACATGCTACTGTAACGAGATACCTAGGTAATCTCTATTTTGAAAAACATTAGGAGGGAAGGAGAGAGATACAGTTAGGGGTTAATTTTAGTGGATGTGCCAAGTGACCAAAGTATGAATGTTCTAGTGATTCTAGTCAAATTGTCTAACATGATGTCGAAAGTAGAAGGTAGAGGATAATGGTAAATAGTAGATTTTCTTACCCAGAAAAAGGGCTAATATTATTTTCATCTATTGTACACAACCTCTGAACTTAGAGCTACCTCTGCATTTTAGAAGAGAGAGTTTATCAAAAATAGACCTTTACCTGAATTGCAACAATGTAAGGAGTTCCTGCAATCTGATTGGTTCCTTCATTTTGCAGGATTGATGACTCATTGCTGTCACATTGATCTGGATGAACTATAGCCCTCTCTCTCTTTCATACAAGTTTTCTACTCCGTTTCTCCTATTTCTCTCTCCTCCCTCTCCTTTCTCATCTGGGCGACCCTATTATTATAATTACATGTCATCGCCAAAACTTCATTAAAATATTACGTCGAGCTAGCTATAAATTATAACGCTGCCTCCGTATGTTAAGAAAGGTCAGATGCAGATACTTTTTTTCCACAGAAAAAAAAAAAATTCTATCGTTTTTATACGCACCTACATAAGTACGAATATGTATGAAAGCAAATATACAGAATATTTAGTAAACCACGTATACGTACTACGTACGAGTATCATCTACGAGCATTAGGTATTCAGTATATTTGTAAAGAAGCTGAAAACAATGAATAAATAATCTACGAAATTGGCACTCAAACAAATATATGAAGTAAAGCATGAACATGGAAAAAGAAGTAGGTACGAAGTATACAAATAAGTAATTTAAGATTGCAACATTTTATATATACCTATATATATAAAAATCAACTTCAGGAATTTTATTATTTTTGTTTCAAAAACAAAAATATTTTGAATCTGTAGTTGTACAATGGAGGTATTGAGTACAGAATTGGAAAGGTCTTTGAACGTTTGCTAGCATTATCATTAGACAAAAGACAATAAAATTGGGAGATTACATTTTGCTCAAACTTGAGTCATGAATGTCATGATACTTGGGTCATACGTTATCATTAGACAAAAGACAATAAAATTGGGAGATTACATTTTGCTCAAACTTGAGTCATGAATGTCATGATACTTGGGTCATACGTCATATATCACTCCACACCAGCAACAGCACGTAATGTGTGCCCTGTTCATCAACCATCCAGGAGCATTACGCTCTAAGCTCTAAGGCGTTTAAATTCAGTGGTTCTTGAGAAACCAAACACCATGACAAAGACGACCTTTTTAGACGTCTATATCTGATCCGTGTTTTGTAGGTCCCATGCCGAAGGAGTAGGTTGGTGCTGTGTGTAGTGTAGAAACTAGAAACCCATAGTTTGCTAACCATTAAAAGTAAGGGAAGTATGTAACTAGCTCCTGAAATGCATTTGTATTTGATACACAAATCGATATGGACAAAGCCTCACAAAGTTTCTGAGTTTTCAACAGTGTTTTTAGGTGTTTCCAGATTACTTATGTAGCTGTAGGTTCAGTATAATTTGCAAACTATGTGATAACATTGTCATGTAAACCAAAAAAACAAGTTTCATTCAAGGAAATCTCGACCAGTCATCAGTTTACTTAACCCTTTGGAGTCTCAAATCGATATGGACAAAGCCTCACAAAGTTTCTGAGTTTTCAACAGTGTTTTTAGGTGTTTCCAGATTACTTATGTAGCTGTAGGTTTAGTATAATTTGCAAACTATGTGATAACATTGTCATGTAAACCAAAAAACAAGTTTCATTCAAGGAAATCTCGACCAGTCATCAGTTTACTTAACCCTTTGGAGTCTAGTTTCCTTGAAATCAATGTGTGTTTCCATGTAATCTCCCATTTTCCTCTCTATGTATCTGTTCTAGTATTATTTAGTAGCTGTCTAGTGACCCTTGTTTCTCTACTCAACTGTTCGGTCCTCTACTTCTCTCCCTATTATGACTATTATCTACTCTTATTTTTCAATCGGTAGCCCAGATATGATCCATGTTTCCCATAGCTCTGTTATATAGCAGTGAAACTCTATTACCAAGTACATAGAGTACTGCATTTACATATACCATTACATAGTAACCTACCTTCATATATGGATACTGATGACTGTTGTTTGTATCCTAGATTGTTGACATGGCGTGTTCACATTATCCTCTATTATCACTCAATCCAATTCAATCAAATCAACTTGATGCAAAACAATATCACTGATTATCGCAATAACTTATCATTATGAAAATGATTCTTTTACATTCCGTAATCTTGCTACTTTACTTGTAGTTTAGCGAGAGGTTCGCTCACAATTATTATAGCTAGTATGCAAGGTATTTAGCTATAAAGAATATCATTTGTTATTGAAAATAATTATTATTTTTTGTAAACAAAGTTTAACTCACAGAGGACAAACGCTTTTCAAAACAGAAACGGACAGGTTAACAAGGGAAAAATCGCTTTCGAATATTTATTTAATATCGGGGAAAATGGTTTTATCCAAACGAAATTGGAGATAATAATGGCAAATTTGAGATTCATTTAGTCTGACATAAATAAAAGAAAATAAACAAAAGCATGGGTAGACACAGGCGAAAACAAGGAATATTTATTTAATATCGGGGAAAATGGTTTTATCCAAACGAAATTGGAGATAATAATGGCAAAATTGAGATTCATTTAGTCTGACATAAATTAAAAGAAAATAAACAAAAGCATGGGTAGACACAGGCGAAAACAACTTGAAAAGGTTAGACTAACCTTTCGAAATGAAAGGTGCAAGTGCCAACACTGCATGATCAGCGAAAGAGTAATTTTAGGGGGAGGGGAGAAAAAAAATTCACACAACCAGCTGTTACATCTTGTTTTAACTGGGTTAAACTAAAAGTAACTTTACCTCCAGAAAGTTCAAGACATTATTGATTGTGGTATTTGTGGCGTCCCAAGGAAGTCTTGGAAAATATAAACATATTTTGGTTGGAATGCTATGAAAACTAAACTATAACATACACAGGTAATGCCTGTTGCCTGTGGTGGACCTGATTAAGTTTTTAACCGAAATATAGAAATCGAGAATCGAGTGGTTGGGTGGAAGAGCTAGTGGTTGAGTGGAAGAGCTCCTAGTGGTTGGGTGAAAGAGCTCCTCCAGGAGAACCCTGCCACTTAAAGCCGTAAAAATAAATAGAAAAAAAAAAGAATCTGACAATAGAATATTTATTTAATATCGGGGAAAATGGTTTTATCCAAACGAAATTGGAGATAATAATGGCAAAATTGAGATTCATTTAGTCTGACAAATAATTAAAAGAAAATAAACAAAAGCATGGGTAGACACAGGCGAATACAACAGACGTAGGGATATCCAGCACGGCACTACGATCAAACTAAACAAACGTAACGAACGATAGCACGATATATTCCATGCAACGAGGAAAAATAATATTTCAAACGGTGTAGGGATGCGCGCACGCAGGGAACGAAACAGAAAATAGAAAGAAGAAATCCAGAGGAAGAGAAATTAGGAGGAGGAATTTAGGAAGAGGAAGAAGAGGGGGAATAAAAGGATTCAAACGAAGGAATTAAGTGAGGGAAAAACAACAGGTAGCTTGGAATATCAATTTTTATTTTAGTTAGCTTTCTCTTTACCTATGAGGTAAGTTACTGGAAGGTCTTGTGCTTGGATTCGGTAACTGACAAAAGGAAAATTCTTGGAGAGGGATTTCGTGCTTAAGTGTGGGTAATGTGAAGTTGAACATTAGGCTGATTTTATTAAAGGATAATGTCTGATATATTCACGAACTCGTACATACAACAGCTATTGAGGTAATGAGAAGACCCCCATGTGCCCCCTTTGGAGCTTCCCTCCTTCAATGGAGATGTCAACAGGTTCCCTGTGTTTTATTATGCTTTCAAGAGCATGATTCATGATAATCGTGAATTATCCGATGAGCAGCGGATCCAGTACCTTATTGGAAAACTCTCCGATAAGGCACTCTCAGTGGTAAGTGGTGTGCCAGCCATTGGTCAAAATTATAACATCATCTGGAATAACCTTGTGGATAAGTATTTGGACTCTCGTGTCCTGGTGAGCTCTTACTTTGATCAAATTTTGAATTTGAAATCTGTGAAATGTGACTCTATTACACATCTGAATAACTTTGTAGATAAATTTACCTCCATGGTGGAGTGTCTTAGGGCACTTGACATTGAGAACTTGGGTGACGTTCTTCTTTGTCATATAGGTGCCTCCAAGTTGGATCCAGAACTCAGAAAACAATTTGAGATTTCTGTCAAAGGTGAGGATGAACCAGGTGTGCAACCTTTTGTGCTTACCTATGACAACAGTACATTGCCCTCTCAGCGATGTTGTCCTCGTCAGTAAAGATCTCCCACACGGGCGGTCCGCAAGACGTAAAATATGAAATTTCTGTACGACTGTAGGAAATTTAGGAATGTGTAGATTAAGTAGTGTGTGATGTCTACGAAGGAATGCTAGAATACAGCTTGTAGATCGGTCCATAGTCCGTATTAAACAACAATGTTTCCCGCACTGTGGACGTGTATGTCCAGATAAAAATAACAGAAAGTAATTAGGTGAGGAGAGTGAAACAGTTGATCAACATGTTTAAACACCTGTGGTAGACCGAGCTTTATGCTTCGTCTGTAATATTTTGTCTATGTCAGGGGTGCACAAACTCAAAGTTACCGCGGGCCGCATTAGACCTTAAAAGGTTGGCGGCGGGCCGCATTCATTTGTAGGCGGCATCTTATTTGGGGGGGGGGGTACTTACCCCCTCCTTTCGTTTTAATGAAAATGAAACAGGATAAATAGCGCCGCGGGCAATTTTTTTTTATATATATAATGTGTCTGAAGTTCATCAGTTTTAACATATTTTTTTAACTAATTTTACCTACCACACAAAAATCACAAAGTACTAAATTAAAGCGCAGAAGGCAACTTTTCTGAAAATTTTGTTCCACCTTTCAGAAACGCAGCCTGATCAAAGTTCAAAATCTACTATGCCGCAGGCAATTTTTTCATAAAGTATGTACCTGAAGCTTGTCAATAATTAATTTTTGAGGTACCTACCTAATTCTTAGATCCTCTTCTACGCATTTTTTTCCACATCGAAGGTCTGCCAAAAGGATCAAAATAAAGTAGAGCACCGAAGGCAAAATTTTTGAAGAATTTGATCTACACCCTTTCAAAATAATAATAAAAATCCTCCTGGGACATTTTTTATTTTCTTCACATTTTTTAAATGTCTTTTGTTTTTGATTTTTTCTTAAATATCGAAATGAGCTCGCGGGCCGCAGTTTGTGCACACCTGGTCTATGTGGACAAACGACAAACGAAAGTTTCAACTTGGCCACATTACGAACATGAACAGATTTGCCGCAGAAATGTTAGTGGCATCTTCTGCAGATCTTACGCCAGATGGTCAAACGTAAAAAACTTCATACCTATCCATAGTGTATGACAACTCGTGTGTAGAGGGCCTTGTACTTTACGGTTCACGTAATATTGGGTAGTAGGTATGTAGGTACTCATTTCATTTACTTATGTCTGTCTGTTTGTTTTATTTTCCATGAGTCATGAGTTCATTATTTTTGTCTCGTAAAGACGCACGATTTAAGCAACAGCTAGCAAGTTACACACTTTAACTCGTACTTTCGGAAGTCACTTATGGTGTTCGTTCAACTTTTCTGTCGCAGACTGTTTAAGGATCTAAAAAGACATGTAGGTACTCCAACTTTTTCACATGAAAAACTTCATACCTATCCATAGTGTATGACAACTCGTGTGTAGAGGGCCTTGTACTTTACGGTTCACGTAATATTGGGTAGTAGGTACTCATTTCATTTACTTATGTCTGTCTGTTTGTTTTATTTTCCATGAGTCATGAGTTCATTATTTTTGTCTCGTAAAGACGCACGATTTAAGCAACAGCTAGCAAGTTACACACTTTACCTCGTACTTTCGGAAGTCACTTATGGTGTTCGTTCAACTTTTCGTTCAACTTTCTGTCGCAGACTGTTTAAGGATCTAAAAAGACATGTAGGTACTCCAACTTTTTCAAATACTTTTTCTTCTTCTTTTTCGAGTTGGTACATAGGTATATTTTTTTATTGTTGTTATTATTATTTTGTTATTACCTGCCTCGGTGGTGTAGTGGTCAAGGCGCTCGACTGGTAAACAGGAGGGCGTGGGTTCAATCCCAGCCGAGGTATGGAATTTCATCCTCAATATAATTTGAGAATTCGACCACAATAATAGTAGTAGCCTACTGCTGGAGTAAAGGGACTTTTCAGTCCTATGCGAGCAGTATAAATAAGCACTATTATTATTATTATTTTCCTGGCCTTGATCTTCTTGTGTTCTTCAAAATTTCGAGGCTACGTGCCAAGGTGCTCTTTATAAAATCTTACCAGGGGAGGGGGAACAATAAAATGAGCCTTTCAAGACTTGAGAAGCCAAACTTTGCCCCGGCCGTAGTACTTGTACTAATAGACCATTCTGACCACTACACCATGTAATAGGGACCAACAACCATTACTATTGTGGCTGACTGTGTAGAAAGCTAGGCCTAGACTCCTAGAGATTATTTTTGCTAGACGAATTGAGATACGAGGCTAATCCAACTCATAATGAATACACCTCATGGGACGCTATATGAACAAATCCTTTGGTTGGAAAAAAAAGTGGAAAATTTGTGCGGAAACTCGAGGCTGTTCAATTATTTTGTTTCCCCTTTTTCTTGCCTGCTCTACACGACACTTTTCTTTTTTTTTTTCGAACAATAGAATTCATTCTTCATTGTTGTATCCGCACAGCTTCGCTTCTTTTCAGCAATAAGTAGTGTTGCGTATACCTATTTACCTCACCTGGTCTGCCCTATCCTGGGCATGTTTCCTATCGCGTCACCCCAGGCAAGGAACACGAAATTTATGTGAAACATTAAGAAAAGGAGAACCCTGATATTGAGCTGTGTATCATGCATAAAGGATGTTCTATTCTACTGTTCTACAAGAGGAAAGGAGGAAGGCACAGAACCTTTTCTTTCTTATTCAGATGAGAAAGCTAAAAGATACAATAGAAAAACACCTAAATAAACATTTTTCAATGGGATAGGGAAAGTCGTGTGATGTTCATACCAGATTTTTTTTTTTTATTTCCTTTTCCTCTTTCTTTCTTGTACTTTTATTATTATTATTAAAAGATACAATAGAAAAACACCTAAATAAACATTTTTCAATGGGATAGGGAAAGTCGTGTGATGTTCATACCAGATTTTTTTTTTTATTTCCTTTTCCTCTTTCTTTCTTGTACTTTTATTATTATTAAGTTTTAAAAATGGTGATCAATTGTACAAAACTGCCCAGGTATTTCTGAGCAACTTATTCGTATTTCCAATACCCTTAGTGGTTACCGTTTCCCAGGCGATTTTTACTTTTTATTACTACAGTATAGCGAGCTGTACTAGTAACTAGTAATGAAAGTATTGCAATCGGTCCGAATTTTCAAAATTGGAAAATGGTTGGAAATATCCGTTTTGGGATCCCCTGATGTCAAAAAAGTGATTTTTAGCCCATCAATACCCTTAGTGGTTACCGTTTCCCAGGCGATTTTTACTTTTTATTACTACAGTATAGCGAGCTGTACTAGTAACTAGTAATGAAATGGACGGGCTAAAAACTATGGGACGCAATATTTATGAGAAAAATCCTGGGAGAACAAAAATCGACGAACCTGCACATCCCTGCTACCTACATATCTCTCCCCTTCAGACCCGTAAAAAAGGAAATTGCCCATCCCCATTTCCGATGATAAAATACCAGGTGAGTAGATATAGGTACAGGTAGATTGATACACACACTGCACACACAGCAATGGATTCCTTTTGTGACATTTGCAACCTTTGTGTACCTATGTCACACACACATTGCCCTCTCACTTCTCGTCAGTAAAGATCTCCCACACGGGTCGCAAGACGTAAATATGAAATTTCTGTACGACTGTAGGAATTTAGGAATGTGTAGATTAAAGTAGTGTGATGTCTACGAAGGAATGCTAGAATACAGCTTGTAGATCGGTCATAGTCCGTATTAAACAACAATGTTTCCCGCACTGTGGACGTGTATGTCCAGATAAAAATAACAGAAAGTAATTAGGTGAGGAGAGTGAAACAGTTGATCAACATGTTTAACACCTGTGTAGACGGTCGCAAGACGTAAATATGAAATTTCTGTACGACTATAGGAATTTAGGAATGTGTAGATTAAAGTAGTGTGATGTCTACGAAGGAATGCTAGAATACAGCTTGTAGAACGGTCATAGTCCGTATTAAATAACAATGTTTCCCGCACTGTGGACGTGTATGTCCAGATAAAAATAATAGAAACTAATTAGGTGAGGACAGTGGAATAGTTGATCAACACCGTTTTCATTTTTTTTCATAAGTCCTACGAGTATATTCATTAATTCTTTGTAGGTTATTCCGGACCCAAGTTCCGCTATATAGGGCTATACAGGAAGGGGGGGGGACGACGACAGGCACATGGCACACCACATGTTAACGTCTCACATCTGTCAAATTTGATGCTGGCTCTGACTTTTATCAGGTAAGAAAGAGTAATAAATTTAGTAAACGGTTAAGACATGAATTTAATGGTGTACGAAAACACGTCTGAATTTTGCAATAAAATAATGAACTCTCTCCCTCTTTCCTCTGTTTCTCTTTACCTTGTATTTCTATTATATCGCTTTCTCTCGCTATCTTTTTCAAACACTCTATAGTGTGTCCAGATCAATGTGACAGCAGAGGTCCCTAGAGCCTAAATCCAAAGTTTCAGCCATTGGTCCGAGTGTCTGTCTGTCCGTCCGTCTGTCTATCTGTCTGTAAACAAAATATCTCGAGAACGGTAAGAGCTAGAGACTTGAAATTTGGCATGCAGCTGTCAAATGTGACAAGAATGCGACACGAGATCGGTGGAACGCTTGGCGGCATTTCAGCCGCTTTTTGGCGGTTTTCGGTGTATAATATCTCGAAAATGGTATGAGCTAGAGACTTGAAATTTGGTATGAAGTCCAAAATGTGACAAGGATGCAACACAAAAGTTTTGATTAGAATAGGTGCTGCAGATGGCGGCATTTCGGGGGCTTTCGACCACTTTTTGGCGGTTTTCAGATATACTGACTAAACGGTTAGATATATTGTAAAAGATACAATAGAAAAACACCTAAATAAACATTTTTCAATGGGATAGGGAAAGTCGTGTGATGTTCATACCAGATTTTTTTTTTT
>NW_007377554.1:0-112300 GCF_000475195.1 Diaphorina citri | reverse complement strand
GTACAACATAAGATGGAATCAGAGAGTCTTTCATTGGTTGGATGCTCGTAAAGATAATATACCCTCTAAAAATGTCAATGAACTTGTCCAAGTTAAAGGCAGAGTTAAAAAGATTATACATTTCCTTGTAATAAACTTGTCATCTTGGAGATGGGACGAACACGCTAGACTAGCCCTTTAGGGAAAATATGACGTCATGACTTTTGACTTGAAATATGTATCCCTCGTTATTCCCATTACATAAGAACACGCTAGACTAGCCCTTTAGGGAAAATATGACGTCATGACTTTTGACTTGAAATATGTATCCCTCGTTATTCCCATTACATATCTTATATTATAAGAACAAGATCCGTTCATAGTTCCACACTGATCGCTCTATCTCAAGAATCACAAGACCTAGAAAGCTGAAATTTGATAGGACTATTCCTTTTATGGTCTAGGTGTGCAATAAGAAAGGATTTTGCGAAAATCTAAACCGATCCTGAGATATGATCAATTTTTGATCGCTAAAATCACCATCATGCTTTTTCTTCTTCTTTTTCGAGTTGGTACATAGGTATATTTTTTTATTGTTGTTATTATTATTTTGTTATTACCTGCCTCGGTGTAGTGGTCAAGGCGCTCGACTGGTAAACAGGAGGGCGTGGGTTCAATCCCAGCCGAGGTTGAATTTATTGAGTAAAACGTGACTAGATTTTCGTTTCACCGGCTTTAGGTGGATCTTTGATGGGAACTCTATTGCGACATGCTACTGTAACGAGATACCTAGGTAATCTCTATTTTGAAAAACATTAGGAGGGAGGGAGAGAGATACAGTTAGGGGTTAATTTTAGTGGATGTGCCAAGTGACCAAAGTATGAATGTTCTAGTGATTCTGGTCAAATTGTCTAACATGATGTCGAAAGTAGAAGGTAGATAATGGTAAATAGGGAGATACAGTTAGGGGTTAATTTTAGTGGATGTGCCAAGTGACCAAAGTATGAATGTTCTAGTGATTCTAGTCAAATTGTCTAACATGTGATGTCGAAAGTAGAAGGTAGAGGATAATGGTAAATACCCATTACATAATTATGTATAAACTTAATAAACGAAAGGAAAGAGTTGTAACTTGAAGATTTAACCCCCTTAACGTCAGTTCTATGTCCGTTTTCTGATAGTTCCTTGGTAACTTTTGAACTCTTTTTAGTTTCTAAAGTTTAAAGAGGCTGAGAACTACAGATGAAGAACGCCTCAAAATGATCGATTCAAGGCTAAAATTAAGCTTGAACTATTCACAGATAAAAAGCTGTCTAATAAAAGTACCTAGTTGGGTACTCGTGTGAAAAAATCATCATAGATCATACTTTCTATCAAAAGTCAAATTTCCGGCTTTTGTGACATCACTGGAGTGAACTTTTTTATTTATTTTTATTATTAAATGTTATTTTGAAAGCTAGAACCTTTTTATTTGGCAGTCTATAGGTACCCAATATGGCTTCTCTGGCCATGAAGTCGAATATTGGATGATAATACTCGTTAACGATAAGGTAAAATAAATACATTTAAGCAGGCAGACAGGTAGTGAGTAAAGTTAAACACATGATAGGCACATATAAATTATAAATGAAGAAATATTGACAATTTTGCGGCAGCAAATAGCATAGTTCAAACTTTCAATATATCATATACCTAATTTTATCCATGTACTAAATTAGCATTTATGTATATTTCCTTCATCTTAATAACCCGTTGCTTGTTCTTTAAAGAACAGAGCCTAAGACACTGGGAAAAACCTTACTCTCTCTCAGTAAGATATCGGGAGGTAAGCTTCGGATCTGCAATATCCCGATGACCCCCAGTCGACATCACTAGACTGCACTTTGCTCTAGAATGCACACAACGCGAGTCGCATGAGAAATAAGAGCTTTCGGCAGAACTGGAGAGGAAAACTCCCCCAGATATTGATTCCAACATATTTTGCCTGTTGCTTTGTTGCATGAGGGATTTTATAGACGGAAGGAGTTTTTCCAATTTCCCCAACCAGACGGCAGCACATCCTTGAAGTCAGATTTTTTTCTTTGTCACCTGGTTGTGCATTTGTCCGCCAGAGAAAATAACATATTTTGTGTCTTTTCCTTGTAACTTTTAACGTTCAACACATCTGGTGAGCATTCATATTTCATATCGCCAGTGAACACAGTCTACAGACCAGGAACCATAATTATTATTAGTCGTTAAAGCCGTATTCACTTAAATAAAATATTAGGTAATTTTCCCTCGTCACACTAATTACCACTTAAAAGTTGCTAGAGAATTAATGAAAATTTCAGGAGCATCATGATCTCAAGAATATTTTCAAGATTCGATGAAATAATTCTGTTGGGGGAAAAATGAACATAAGCCGTATTCACTTAAATAAAATATTAGGTAATTTTCCCTCGTCACACTAATTACCACTTAAAAGTTGCTAGAGAATTAATGAAAATCTCAGGAGCATCATGATCTCAAGAATATTTTCAAGATTCGATGAAATAATTCTGTTGGGGGAAAAATGAACAATATCCATGGATGCATATGTATGACCTTTTACTTTTTGTTCGATATATGAGAGCCAGAGCAGACATGCTGCTGTTTGCCTTATCATTCATTTTTATTGTTCAAGTACATGTTAGAACGAGTATAGTAGATTTTCTTACCCAGAAAAAGGGCTAATATTATTTTCATCTATTGTACATGTACAAGGGCGTATTCAAAATAAAGCATCCCTTCTAATGGATCAAAGTATTTTCAGTTTATCCCTGGAAAATTGAAATTTCTTACTCGGATGTTTGCACTTGTGTGAGAACCAAGAATGTGGGAAAATGGAATATCCACGTTTAGTTTGCCCGTGCTTTGTATAGTGTGGGCTATCAGAATGTGAATAGGTTTAGTAATACGTGGTTTTCACTTTTCAAGTGTCTTCCGACTTCTAATTTGATATCCTGATTATGTTTGTCCCTCTTTTTCTTTTATCCAAGTACTTTTTTAGAATCTCTATCGGTATCCATTTATAGGCTTTATTACAATTACGTTGTGCATATATCTTTTATGTCTGTGTTTTCGATCAGTTGCCCCACATTATTGTCCTCACTAAACGGAGTGCACTCCACACCCGACTTCTAATTTGATATCCTGATTATGTTTGTCCCTCTTTTTCTTTTATCCAAGTACTTTTTTAGAATCTCTATCGGTATCCATTTTATAGGCTTTATTACGTTTTAGCTAGACCTGACTCCTAGAGATTATTTTTTGCTAGACGAATTGAGATACGAGGCTAATCCAACTCATAATGAATACACCTCATGGGATTTGGACTATCACAATGCACGGACATCTCCTTCCTGTGATACAGTCCACTAAAGTAAAATTATCATAATCTAACGAAGGCCATAACAATTACGTTTTGTGCATATCCTTTATGTCTGTGTTTTCGATCAGTTGCCCCACATTATTGTCCTCACTAAACGGAGTGCACTCCACATTGGAAAATTTGTGCGGAATCTCGAGGCTGTTCAATTATTTTGTTTCCCCTTTTTCTTGCCTGCTCTACACGACACTTTTCTTTTTTTTCGAACAATAGAATTCATTCTTCATTGTTGTATCCGCACAGCTTCGCTTCTTTTCAGCAATAAGTAGTGTTGCGTATACCTATTTACCTCACCTGGTCTGCCCTATCCTGGGCATGTTTCCTATCGCGTCACCCCAGGCAAGGAACACGAAATTTATGTGAAACATTAAGAAAAGGAGAACCCTGATATTGAGCTGTGTATCATGCATAAAGGATGTTCTATTCTACAAGAGGAAAGGAGGAAGGCACAGAACCTTTTCTTTCTTATTCAGATGAGAAAGCACCTTTTTTACTTTCCTTATCCTATAGGAAGGAAAGTAATGTAATCGGGTCAAATTTTCGATGGTCAGTTTTTAGTGCCAAAACACGTTTTGAGGTCCTTAGAGCCTAAATCCAAAGTTTCAGCCATTGGTCCGAGTGTCTGTCTGTCCGTCCGTCTGTCTATCTGTCTGTAAACAAAACTTGACTTGGCGGGGCGGAGCGCTACCGCGCTCCTTACATGACAAAGACGACCTTTTTAGACGTCTATATCTGATCCGTGTTTTGTAGGTCCCATGCCGAAGGAGTAGGTTGGTGCTGTGTGTAGAAACTAGAAACCCATAGTTTGCTAACCATTAAAAGTAAGGGAAGTATGTAACTAGTTGGAAAATTTGTGCGGAAACTCGAGGCTGTTCAATTATTTTGTTTCCCCTTTTTCTTGCCTGCTCTACACGACACTTTTCTTTTTTTTTCGAACAATAGAATTCATTCTTCATTGTTGTATCCGCACAGCTTCGCTTCTTTTCAGCAATAAGTAGTGTTGCGTATACCTATTTACCTCACCTGGTCTGCCCTATCCTGGGCATGTTTCCTATCGCGTCACCCCAGGCAAGGAACACGACGAGTAGAGCTTGTTGACTTGTCCAGATAATGCCACACATTTCCTGGAAATAAAGCATTATGAGATAATTAAATTATTATTATTATTTACATTTTGTGTACATATGTACCTCAAATTGGTTTTACAGAAATAAGAACATTTTATAATAATATTTTTTACCATCCTTAATAGAAACATACTTTCTTCCTTGGAATCTGGGTTTCCCTTCGCTATGAAAACTCATTAAAAAAAGTCATTGCAATATATTATCGGTTAGGACCTTACTTATGATGGTGTATCAAAGACTTCAGATGACTTAGCTTGTCATTAGCGTTCAGATGTCCACTGGAAAGGTTTTTGTTATATTTTAAATTGACTGAGGAAATTCTCGGACGTATCAAGAGCATTTCCATCGCATCTCGAGTGAGGCGGAATTCTTTGGCAATTTGTCTCAACGTACGTATGAGCGTATAATCAATACAAGTACAGAAAGTGTTTGCGAAGTAATTGGTTGAACAAAATCCAAAGGCGTAGACAAGGTGTGTATTTGTAACATAAAAGTCTAAGAAGTTGCTAAGTGGAATGATAACCAGGATGAACAACACATCCCAGGTTTCTACGCTTTTATCTTCTTGATAATCTACGTCCAGATGCAAAGATTTTCTCAAAACCTCGCCTTCAGCTCCAAGCTGATCAACAACGAGGAACAACTTTGCAATTGTCTTTTGGTTCTTAGACACCAGCGAAAAGATGAGCGTATTTAAGGCATACACGTACGTTAGGGTGAAATAAACGTAACAGGTGTTTATGCCCAGCTGTGTCAAGCCGGATTTGTCCACATTATCCGTAACGTGATTAATATTAAGCCATGTAGAGGATATAAACGCAACGTTCAGGAGAATCAATAAGAACACTCGATAAAGCTTGTTTATGATGTAGTGATTCTTCAATAACTCGCGCTTTGAAATGATACCCATTGCAGTTAGAAAAAAATCAAGAATAATTATTAATGAAGAAGAACAAAACATTTCGGATTTTAAATCCTTTTTCCTCATTTTCTTTAATTTTTTGAAAATAAAATAAATAATACCTAATAAAAAATAAAGCACGAAAGTAGTAGAAGTCAACCTTTACACTTCCGTTTTTCGATATAAAATAGTATGTGACAGTAACATCAAGAACAAAATGACTAATAATGATGACCCCAAGTTATAAACAAAGGTTTTCCTGATATTAGTTACATTAGTTGATTAGCTTTTGTTTTTTTAATATAAAAGTACATGGACAGGTATTCTCCTAATATGTATTTATCTATGCAGATAGTAATCATGACTGTACTTATATAATTACCTATTAAACTTTTGATATAATTATAGCCTTATTTGCAATCAATGGCCGTCGGAAATAATTATGAAAGGGTGGCCTAGGATTCACATTGACGTCAACTAGATAGTATAGTCTAGATCTCTAGATTAAGATTGGGTGTCTCCATTTTGTTGGAGATTAAATTTATAATCATGATCTGCAACTTGTTATTCATCAGTCTGACGGTTCACGAGGGTAAGTCTAACGGTTTATCAATTGAGTATACAATTTGATAAATAAGCTACATAAACTGAACCCTTCCTTAGTCGCCACAATTGTAGACAATTATGACTATTTGAGGTACATATGTACACAAAATGTAAATAATAATAATAATTTAATTATCTCATAATGCTTTATTTCCAGGAAATGTGTGGCATTATCTGGACAAGTCAACAAGCTCTACTCGTTACAGTCGTTCTTTTCGATTGCTCTGTCCTTTGCCTTGGTCATAACATTCTTATTTCTCGGCTCTCTCCTTCTCATTCAGAAAGCTCGAGGAATTTTCACAAATTCGGAATTCATTTTTCTCCTCTCTGACGTCATCATTATGATTGTAATTCATTTGGTGAAGTTGATGTATTTGATATCTGTTTGCAACAAAACTCGCACCCAGGTATGTACACAAAGCAAGTTTTTAACAAAATTTCAAAAATTGTGAATTTGATATCTGTTTGCAACAAAACTCGCACCCAGGTATGTACACAAAGCAAGTTTTTAACAAAATTTCAAAAATTGTGATTTTTTTTTCTCAATACCCAACTACCTCGTTATCTTTAGGAGTTTTAGATCAATGAAAAACGATTGAAAATCCCATTAACTTTGTTTCGAAATTTTGTTACAGGCCGATAAGATCATGCAGTTGGGTAGAAAAGTAATCATTGAAGATAAATGCCCCGAATTAACTTATGAGGTAATTATGAAATTTGTAATGTAATAAAGCTTTTCGGGACATAGAAAATTAGCCTCCTAGGGCAATGGCTTCCATTAGACGAGTAGAGATTACTATTTGATTATTTCTTCAGTAATAAAAATTTAATCAGAAACTATACGAGTTTTTACTGTGTTTAGTGAGTTGCACATTGCATACATCAAACGTCGCTAGGATTTCATAAGAATAAAACAGTTTTTTTTTTTGTGCTATTATCATTTTCTTATCTTATTTTTACAAAGAAGAAAATATTCATGTTGATTTTTTTATTAACTTAGATAAAATTATTATCTGTGCTTTTCTTCCAGCTGACACTTCTGGTAAAAATCCTGAAGGAAGAACGAGTTGTATTTACAGCTCATGACTTCTTTCCTATTGATTATCCTTTGTTTATTTCTGTAAGTATTCTTTGAAATGATGTTATATTATTTTGATTGAAAATCTAAAGATAATCGTATAATAGTACGTATTGTCTATGTTTCACCCAAGAGTTTCCCAATTTGATACCCTGGGTAGACAAAAGTTTTGTGTAGAAAACTCCCACTCTACTGTATAAATATAAGCTTACTTTTATGAATGTTTAGGAGATGTGTTAACCTTTCTCTCTCTCTCTTCCAAATTTCAGTTCATTGGAGCCGCTACAACTTATTGGGTCATAATGGTTCAGTTTCAACTAACGTCTCCAAGTTAGATATCAAGTTCCATCGTGATACCAACATAGAGAAATGAATAATTAATTTTGATATTGTCTAAATCTAAACAAATTTACAAGATAAGATTTTTATCTAAACCCCCTTTTATTATACAATATAATTTTACGTCAAGAGTAACTTTAATCAGATAGCTTTTAATATATTTTTGTGTATCCAATATTATGTAGGCAACCAATAGTAGTAGCCTACTGCTGGAGTAAAGGGACTTTTCAGTCCTATGCGAGCAGTATAAATAAGCACTATTATTATTATTATTTTCCTGGCCTTGATCTTCTTGTGTTCTTCAAAATTTCGAGGCTACGTGCCAAGGTGCTCTTTATAAAATCTTACCAGGGGAGGGGGAACAATAAAATGAGCCTTTCAAGACTTGAGAAGCCAAACTTTGCCCCGGCCGTAGTACTTGTACTAATAGACCATTCTGACCACTACACCATGTAATAGGGACCAACAACCATTACTATTGTGGCTGACTGTGTAGAAAGCTAGACCTAGACTCCTAGAGATTATTTTTGCTAGACGAATTGAGATACGAGGCTAATCCAACTCATAATGAATACACCTCATGGGACGCTATATGAACAAATCCTTTGGTTGGAGTCAGACCCAAACACAAATTAATTATTTATTTGATACCACCTAGCAAACTATTATTTTGTATTTAGGTACAATGATTATGCAATTAGCAGAGTCAGACCCAAACACAAATTAATTATTTATTTGATACCACCTAGCAAACTATTATTTTGTATTTAGGTACAATGATTATGCAATTAGCGAATATCTAATATCTACAAACGCGATAGCTACATAGTTAACGTCGAAGTGAGCAAATTAATAAAACAAGAAACTATTAAAATGAGAAATTGATGATGTAGTTGGTTCTCGAAATGAAAAGGGATCAGATAGTTCCATAATTATGAATAAAACAAGAAACTATTAAAATGAGAAATTGATGATGTAGTTGGTTCTCGAAATGAAAAGGGATCAGATAGTTCCATAATTATGTACCTATACCTCGTTAGGTGCATTTTACTGGTTACTGCCAAACATGGTAGTAGATAGCCTAATAGGTAATAGATAGAAAATAGACAAATGAGTAGAGCTTGCAGGTAGAAAAGCTTATATATTTTCATAAATGGGGATCCGTAGGTAAACAACATAGATTCCATAGAATATGCTTTGGCAGGCAGGGTGTTGAAGTATATCTCCTGGGTGTAACCAAAATTAGATCCGATAATAAAATACACCTCTTCTCGACCTTTAAAACCCTAGTTTACATTTCAAGTTGGGTTGATAAATAGTTGATACATATTCTGAAAACATTACTACAAAATATTTATCTATATTTATAAAAGAGTAAACCCTGACTCATTCATTCATTCATAATCAACGCACAGCCGAAACGGCGGGACCGATGGTTGATACATATTCTGAAAACATTACTACAAAATATTTATCTATATCTATAAAAGAGTAAACCCTGACTCATTCATTCATTCATAATCTACGCACAGCCGAAACGGCGGGACCGATTTTGATGAAACTTAGAGAATAGCTTCCTTTTGATTTCAATAGGCCCACTAAGAACGGATTTTCCGAAACTCGCAGTGGTTTCCAAACTATGACCAAACAAGCAGGGTCCGTCCCTCCGGGAATTTTTTAGCCCGTAGTGATTGGAGAATATCAGTACCTATGTACCTCCCTAATTTATTTAATATCTAGTTTATTATTTTTCTTGATTTGATTTTTTGATTTTACTTTCATGTAATGATTTAAAATCAAGACTAGAGCCCGTTCTCCCTTTATTCCCAATATAATGTTCAAGTCACCCATCCATTTATTGGCCTTGCTCGGCGTAGCTTAACATAGGTGACGCTAAAACCGGTCTTAAAAATAATGTCACCCATCCATTTATTGGCCTTTCTCGGCGTAGCTTAACATAGGTAACGCTAAAACCGGTCTTAAATGATCGGCTGAAGTGTTATCTAAAACTTTCTCGCTTTGAGTTTATAGGTTGTCGCGACAAATTTCGAGATCAGAGCTCATTTGTGTGAGAAAATGTGAAAAAAATCCCCCCAAAACCGGTCTCGATTAAATTTAAGTCACCCATCCATTTATTGGCCTTGCTCCGCGTAGCTTAACATAGGTGACGCTAAAACCGGTCATTTAAGATCGACTGAAGTGTTATCTAAAACTTTCTCGCTTTGAGTTCATAGGTCGTCGCGACAAATTTCGAGATCAGAGCTCATTTGTGTGAGAAAATGTGAAAAAAATCCCCCCAAAACCGGTTTTTTGGACGAGTAGAGCTTGTTGACTTGTCCAGATAATGCCACACATTTCCTGGAAATAAAGCATTATGAGATAATTAAATTCCTGGTAAAAAGACCTTTAATTTGATATATAGGTCGACCAGGTTTGGATAAGTCCTTCTATGGGGACAGACCGACCGACCGACAGACACCGAAGCGAAAACAATAGTCCGTCCCTTATACCTTTTTATTACTATTGTAATTATAAAGGAAGGACGGACTAAAAACTACTAAAAATCGTTCATAATCAACGCACAGCCGAAACGGCTGGACCGATTTTGATGAAACTTCGAGAATAGCTTCCTTTTGATTTGAATAGGCCCACTAAGAACGGATTTCCCGAAACTCGCAGTGGTTTCCAAACTATGACCATAAAACTACTAAAAATCGACCCATGGCCAAAACGGGTGGGTTGGTTTCCAAACTATGACCTAAAACTACTAAAAATCGACCCATGGCCAAAACGGGTGGGTTAATTTACATGAAGTTTGTAGTTGTCTTGCCTTTTAGTGAGTAAAGGTATCCTAGGAACGGATTTTTCAAAACTCGCAGTGGTGCCCAAATTAGGGACGAAAACGAATAAAAGTGTACGGTCAAGTACGATACGGTACGGTGAGCTACAGTACGATACGGTATGGAACAGTCAGATACGATTAGGTACAGTCAAGTATAGTCAGGTGCAGTACGATACGGTAAGTTACGCTACGGTCACCTACGGCCTTGCCTCTATGCATACGGCCATGCCTCTATGCATACGGCCATGCCTCAGCCACGCGCAAGTGGGCGGAGCCTGCTTGTTTTCTATATTAATAAATATGATCTTACCTGTGGAGCTGAAATAAAAATTTGGTGTAGTCTATCATCAAGCGTGTTGAGTCGTTAACATTAATATGTTTCAAAGCTTGTAGGTAAGTATTGGGGGGTGTGCCTTTGTTCTGAATCACAATCTGCAATAAGTTTTCAATGTTTGCAAACAAATCTCCAATGCTTAAGACAAATATAATGAAACTTTGGTCTAAAGTTGAACGCAATAAGTAGCTGTACAAATTTACCAGGAATACTCCAATAGAAAAACTGAGAACACGATGAGTAATTTTATGAGCAAAGTGATTCATAGAGCAAATTACAATTATTGCTCCCACTTCCAACAGTAAAGAAACCTGTCGTCCTTTATTGCCCAAGTGTAAATTGCTTGTAACGCCCATTTTATTTTTCATAGCATCTATATCCTTAAGGGTATCATTCATCGCAGTATGTGCAGCAACAGCTTCTTTGGTTTTGTGATTTACCAGAAACAAAAGCAACATAATGATCACATAAATGTAGTTCAAAGTAAAATAGATGATGGTGTTCACAATTCCTAGCTCAAAACCATGAACATTGTCTCCTTGCAGAATGTCGATTGATATGTTTGACCTCATAGTTTTCCAATATATAAAGTTGATGAGGACCAGTATGCAAACCTTGTAAAGTTTGGAGAGTATATTTGTTTCTTTCATTAGATCGTATTTATTAACCGCTCCAATCAGTAGAAGCATTGTTGATAATGATTGGTTACGTCTTAGGAGAGTATATTTGTTTCTTTCATTAGATCGTATTTATTAACCGCTCCAATCAGTAGAAGCATTGTTGATAATGATTGGTTACGTCTTGTGAATGAATCTCCAGATTCTTTGTTATTCTTAGAAGTCTTCATGTTGGTCATTTACCTACTTTAGAAGCAGGTATCTAGGCTTTTATATGTACTTTATTTCAAAAGCAGATTTATTATTTTATTTAATATGAAATGAACGCAAATTAACATACGTATAGGTATCTGTAACTGTATGAATATGTCTATATCAATATTACAAATTTGTTTACCTATTTAATTTTATTTTATTATTTTTTTAATCACAAAATGTATTTTTAACTAAAAATCAGGAAAACTACTGTTAGCTTTGAAGCAATGGCAGGTTTTGAAGAAAATGTCGCTCATGGCTGATGGCAGGTAGTTAAGTAAAGAAATGTGTAGGTAATATCTATAGAAAAGTGGTGAATATTCTAACAGAACTGAAGTAATCATCACTCACGCAAGGATAATTATTACTATACTTCCTCAATTTGCTCATTATTGGACTATATGAAAATTCGTTTTTAGTCCCGTCCTTCCTTTATTATTACAATAGTAATAAAAAGGTATAAGGGACGGACTATTGTATTCGCTTCGGTGTCGTCTGTCACTCTGTCTGTCACTCTGTCCCCATAGAAGGACTTATCCAAACCTGGTCGACCTATATATCACATTAAAGGTCTTTTTACCAGGAACACGAAAATAGTGGTGCAAATTTCGTCCAGAGAACCACAAAGCAAAAAAAAAAAAAAACTGGTTTTTGGGGGATTTTTTTCACATTTTCTCACACAATGAGCTCTGATATTGAAATTTGTCGCGACGCAGGTTTCGGTTTCAGTTTCGGAACTCAGATCCGAAACCTTAGAGCGTTTCGAAACCTGGGATCCGGAGCCCTGAAAAGTTTCATTTTTCCCATCACTAAACCCATTTTGAATGTTCTCCAAATAAATTCACTTGATTCTCGTCATGCCTCAAACAGACCGCACTTGGACCTAATTTTTTCTTACCTGTACAAATGGAGTACTGACTTGATGTGTTCAAGCCTAATTTTATTCTCCATGCTGTATTGGGATTGGTTCATATTTATTTTCGAATCAAATTCCCCTATTTGCAACAAGAACATCAACATTTTCCCAATTGTCTGAAACTGGCATGTCATCAGCTTGAGCCAACAAATGAAAGTATACTCAACGAGAGTGCAATAGAACCAGCTGGAGTTATTGACGAAAGTGAAACCCAAAGCAAAGGACAAAATTGATATTCTAACAGTACTTAAAGAATAGAAGTCGACTATGTAGGCTCCAACCCACAGGAGCATATAGCAAATGATGCGGGTCGTGTCGTTGTTATCATAGTCCTCCTTTATGATAATACCCATCTTTATCTTTAAGTTGTTCAGTTCTTTCATTGTATGCTCCATGTATGCAATTGTTTCTCGAATTCCATCAATATTAGTCCTCATTATTCCAGATATTATTATAGCAGAGGTGTAAATAAAGCTGATTGTTATAATTATCAGGCACGTCATTTGTCCTAGGTCGTAAAATGGGTTTTGATAATGGATTGATCGATTTCGAATTTGTTGGGAAACGCTTACAAAATATGTACCAGTAATAAAACAAAGAATGGCGATTTGGTAGAGGGTACGCCATATTGAGGACTTCTTCATATCATAAACACTGAACACTCCCACAGAGTATAGAAGCATGTTCACAAATTTACTCGTCACCATATTATGAGGATTTTTGGGAGCTTTCATTGTTTAAAAAAAGTTTGAAAAATTTCCAGTATCAAATTTTTTTAATAACTATTTTCTACGAAAAGTAAATGAATAAAACGGAAAAATAGAAAGAAGGAAAGTTACACTTGAAACAAATAACGCATTGACGGAGTAGGTACAAACAAACATTCGTGATATTATCACACAAATACTCGTAACAATGCAGAACGCTATTGAAACCTGAACTTTTTTGTTTGTCTGAAAATGGGGTCAGACCCATATTGGGAATAAAGGGAGAACGGGCTCTAGTCTTGATTTTAAATCATTACATGAAAGGAAAATCGAAAAATCAAATCAAGAATAATAAACTGAATATTGAACAAATTAGGTAGGTACATAAGTACTGATTTTCTTTAATCACTATCGAATAAACTACGGGCTAAAAAATTCCCGGAGGGACGGACCCAGCTTGTTTCCTATTTTCTAATTTTGAATCTAATTTGACGACAGTTTGATAATAATATGCAAAAGCCCTTTCGTAGTTTGGCATCACAATACTAATGAAAGTAGCACTAATGAGCAGAATATGAATTCTAATACAATTAGAAATACCTAATTCTAATACAATTAGAATGGAGCAGTTGCAAATGGGTAAAAATTATAAATAAATAGTCGATTCCTATGTAAAAAGTTGGGAAAAATCCAAATCTGAGGCCAAAACTCCGAAAAAATAACTGTAAAAGGTCGAAAATTCAATTTTTATTATCCGTTCTAATGAAAGAGTTTAAATATGTGTGACGTCAGACTTTACGCAGTTGTTTTTTTTTTTTCGTCCGTTAGGAAACGTATGCGTATGCGCACAAACACATTAATGCGTTGCCTGCGAGGGAGCGGTACATTTGATGTGACGTCATCGCCTACGGGAGCGTATGCCGTGACGGCAAAGTTCACGATTTATCGGTATTTTTTAAATCGAATTATCTCGGGATCTAGAAGTCGTAGAAGAAAAAGAAAAATTTCTTTGGTCATTTTTCCTGCTCTATGACTTTGAAACATCACCCAAGTAAGCGCAACTGATCTATTAGGTAAAAACTCAATGTTATTACGTAGTAGCAGTAGTAGTATAGTAGTACGTACTGTAAGTGACATAAAAAAAAAACTTGGGGTCACAT
The DNA here is from genome assembly GCF_000475195.1 of Diaphorina citri. NCBI lineage: Eukaryota > Metazoa > Arthropoda > Insecta > Hemiptera > Psyllidae > Diaphorina > Diaphorina citri. The sequence goes on along the minus strand of NW_007377554.1, from coordinate 98,030 downwards.
ATGGACTTCATTTGCAATCAAAGGGGGTTTCTTGTTTTAAGTAGAAAAAATAGCAAGTTCACCTAATGGCGGAAAGTTGTTAGGATTGGTACAATATCAGTGACGGTATTTGATAAATTTCTTACCTGTAACTATTGACCAAAGACTTGATAATCTTATATTTATCATTTAAAAATTCTGTGGATCGTGTTTCTTGAACAATAATGGTGGACCTCTTCATATCACTGCCCCTTGTCAAAATTTTCAACATGCTTCGAATTTCAATGAATCTGCATCCAATATGTTTAACCATTACAACAAATGAAAACTCAGTGAATGTGCACAAAATATTAGAGTACCAAAATAAAAAAGAAATTCCCAACGGAACTACACAATACATATTCGCGGCATAGATATCCAATGTGATTAAAAGTAACAGTAAGGAACAAATGCAAACAAAATGAAAGCGATCTGTGCTAGGGCATTCCTCAAACTTGGGCATAATTTGACTTTTTAAAGCATTCAGTTCATCGTTCACGTCTCTCAACTTGGTCATAAATTTCACAATATCTTTTGCATAGATCTTGCACAGTGACTGAGTCAAGTTCAGGATAATATAGACAATATTGATAGTGGAGTATACTGAAGTTGTGAACACACTCAACTTGAATTCAACTGAGTCTTTCTTGTACTTTTTCGAAAACTCATAAGAGTTTGAAATTTGAACGAATGCAGTGAAGTAGATGAAAATAGAAAATATTAGAAGAAATATCCTATAAGTGATCTGAAGAATAAGATTGAATCCCTTCAGTTGATATAAGATAATTGGTGAAAGTCCTAATACCAGAAGCACAATCTTCACCTCTTTGTCGCAAGTTGATGTCCAGTAGTCCATGTTAACCTTAATCAGCAAATAATGTATTATATTAGCAAATTATGTATTATATTATAAAGGTGCATACGAGTATTTCGAATTACAAAAAAATACCGCAGTACCTATCACAAGATTCACCGACAAAATGACAAATGCTACCCAAAATATAGCTTCGCTGTACTTGTAATAGGAAGTAACAAGCTGGGTCCGTCCCTCCGGGAATTTTTTAGGAGGACTCGGTGCGTTATTAATGGAGGAGAACTGCAGAAGTTGAATTCTCAATACAAGGTCAAAGTTTTAGAAGAATGAGTAAAAAAATGTGATGAGAACTGATGCACATGATAGAAACACCTACAAATATTTCAAGGAGGCATTATTCGAAAATGTGTGTTTAATCATTTTAACCGAACTTTAGTGAAGAATTTTTTACAATGAAAACACGATGCCCAGAATATATTATCACCATATGAAGGAGGACTCGGTGCGTTATTAATGGAGGAGAACTGCAGAAGTTGAATTCTCAATACAAGGTCAAAGTTTTAGAAGAATGATTAAAAAATGTGATGAGAACTGATGCACATGATAGAAACACCTACAAATATTTCAAAGAGACATTATTCGAAAATGTGTATTTAATCATTTTAACCGAACTTTAGTGAAGAATTTTTTACAATGAAAACACGATGCCCAGAATATATTATCAAATTCCAAATCTATTACCAATGTAATTTCACTCTTAAAAAAGCATAAATAAATAATGGTTAATGGATATTATAACCTGACTTGTAACTGCGCCACTACACTCTCTATTCCTTGCATTATACGAGCAAATATTCTCATGAAGAAGAATAGATAACCTAGATTTCCATAGAGTATTAGAATGACTTGGTGATATTAGATGAAAGATGTGAAAGTATCTGTAGCTCCAGTTGAAAGAGAAGCAAATGCAATAGAGTATTAGAATGACTTGGTGATATTAGATGAAAGATGTGAAAGTATCTGTAGCTCCAGTTGAAAGAGAAGCAAATGCAATGGTTCAAGTTATAGATTCGTATAAGCTTAACCCATCCCCTGGGGCAAATTGCCCCAACACCCAAGCCTCAGAGTGGGCATTTTGTGTATGGAGTTTAAGCTGGTTCCTAACTAAGCTCAAATATCTGGGCGATCTTTAGAAGCTTTTTAGTTAGGTGTTGTCCATGGATATCTTGCGGAGGGTTGGCTAACCCTACAGTAAGTCTCCCACAAGCTTATATAGATTCGTATAAGCTTAACCCATCCCCTGGGGCAAATTGCCCCAACACCCAAGCCTCAGAGTGGGCATTTTGTGCATGGAGTTTAAGCTGGTTCCTAACTAAGCTCAAATATTTGGGCGATGTTTAGAAGCTTTTTAGTTAGGTGTTGTCCATGGATATCTTGCGGAGGGTTGGCTAACCCGACTCCGACTTATCTATGAGAAGTGCAATGAATGTTGTCAGGTACAGGGGATGGAGTATACACACATAGAGGTAAGTGAACAAAACCAGTGTTGGGGTGTGGTTATGTACTAGGATATGATAGGCTAGGCTTCTAGGGCTACTTTTTTTGTTAGTTTCTTTGGCATCAAAGTGATAACCTATATACTTAAGCTTGTGTCATTTCTTGAATGCAACTCCCTAATAACATGCTACTTTTTTTGTTAGTTTCTTTGGCATCAAAGTGATAACCTATATAAGCTTGTGTCATTTCTTGAATGCAACTCCCTAATAACATGCAGACTTACTGTAGGGTTAGCCAACCCTCCACAAGATATCCATGGACAACACCTAACTAAAAAGCTTCTAAAGATCGCCCAGATATTTGAGCTTAGTTAGGAACCAGCCTAAACTCCATACACAAAATGCCCACTCTGAGGCTTGGGTGTTGGGGCAATTTGCCCCAGGGGGATGGGTTAAGCTTATACGAATCTATATAAGCTTGTGGGGTAGGTTACCACTTCAATGCCAAACTGTAGGAACAATAAATTGCCCTAGAAACCAAGCCTATCTTGTCCAAGTACATGCCCCAGGGGATGGGTTAAGCTTATACGAATCTATATAAGCTTGTGGGGTAGGTTACCACTTCAATGCCAAAACTGTAGGAACAATAAATTGCCCTAGAAACCAAGCCTATCTTGTCCAAGCATAACCTTAGATGAAGCATATTTATTTTCTTAAATAATATTTGTGTTATATTTATTTTCTTCTTCTTTTGACACCTACATGGATTTCTAAAGATTCTGACTAATATGATTTGCCATTTTCCACAGGGACTGATCCCCATCAAAGAAGACTGGGACATGAAATCAGATGAGAAGAAAACTTCTGAGCAATATAGAGTGGCCTGTGATGAAAGCAAAGAGATCATGGAGGTAGGTTTCAGGCTGTACACTTTCTGAAATTTTTAGAAGTCATTTGTAACAAGATCTGTGGCTTATTGGGTTGGTAGAAACATTTAGTAAAGAGCTTGATATTTTAACTTTTTTTTTTTTAATTATTGTTATTATAATTATTATTTTTTTATCAGTGTTTTATTTAAGAATGTTTAAGTTTAAATCTTGTGACAATTTGGAGAAGACTTCCTCAATCAATCTGCGGCATCTTAGATTACCACCAATTTGTCCGAAATTTGTTAAATTGATTGGCAAATAAACTACGGGCTAAAAAATTCCCGGAGGGACGGACCCAGCTTGTTTATTACTATTGTAATAATAAAGGAAGGACGGACTAAAAATAGAAACCTTGAATAACTCACCTATTTGAAAAGGAAAAAAGGTGACAATGAAGTAATAAAGAAGGAACACTTAGAAAAGAAGGGTGAGTACTGGGTAGATAGTAGGTAGGTCCTCTAACTGCAGGCTAACATTATTAAAACACATTAAGGTACAAACCTTTTTCCTAAAGCTGGCTTAGGTATATGATTTTGAATTTCAAGGTAAATTGGCTACTTACCCGATATAAACCATCAGCTATTTTTATTTAGTAAGGTACCTACTACTTATTGATTTCATGAATTTTATTGGTAGATCTTGCATTGAATGTGTACAAAATAATCAGAGCAGAAACCCTTACTGTGAGGTTTTAGTTGTTTTTAGAGTTTCCTTTCAAGATGGAAAATCCTCTTGTTACTTTGAGTACTTTGACCTTGGGGATTGTTCGATACATATTACTTTCTATTTCCTGATTGCAAAAGATCTACTAAACAAACAACCAGGATCACGAAAATGGTGGTGCAAATTTTGTCCAGAAAACCATAAAGCCAAAAAACCAAAAAAACTGGTTTTTGGGAGATTTTTTCACATTTTCTACAAAGCCAATAAATGGATGGGTGACTTAAAGTTAATTGAGTAATTGTGGGATTTTTTTTTTTCACATTTTCTCACACAAATGAGCTCTGATCTTGAAATTTGTCGCGACGACCTATGAACTCAAAGCGAGAAAGTTTTAGATAACACTTCAGTCGTTAATTTAAGACCGGTTTTAGCGTCATCTATGTTAAGGTACGCCGAGCAAGGCCAATAAATGGATGGGTGACTTGAACCTTATATTGGGAATAAAGGGAGAACGGGCTCTAGTCTTGATTTTAAATCATTACATGAAAGAAAAGTAAAAAATTAAATCAATAATAATAATAATAATAATAATAATAATAATAATAATAATAATAATAATAATAATAATAATAATAAACTGAATATTAAACAAATTAGGTAGGTACATAGGTATTTCTTTAACCACGATCGAATAAACTACGGGCTAAAAAATTCCCGGAGGGACGGACCCAGCTTGTTTATTACTATTGTAATAATAAAGGAAGGACGGACTAAAAATAGAAACCTTGAATAACTCACCTATTTGAAAAGGAAAAAAGGTGACAATGAAGTAATAAAGAAGGAACACTTAGAAAAGAAGGGTGAGTACTGGGTAGATAGTAGGTAGGTCCTCTAACTGCAGGCTAACATTATTAAAACACATTAAGGTACAAACCTTTTTCCTAAAGCTGGCTTAGGTATATGATTTTGAATTTCAAGGTAAATTGGCTACTTACCCGATATAAACCATCAGCTATTTTTATTTAGTAAGGTACCTACTACTTATTGATTTCATGAATTTTATTGGTAGATCTTGCATTGAATGTGTACAAAATAATCAGAGCAGAAACCCTTACTGTGAGGTTTTAGTTGTTTTTAGAGTTTCCTTTCAAGATGGAAAATCCTCTTGTTACTTTGAGTACTTTGACCTTGGGGACTGTTCGATACATATTACTTTCTATTTCCTGATTGCAAAAGATCTACTAAACAAACAGATCTCGAATTAGACAATAAAATTATATATATTCAATTGATTAAAAAAAAAAAAAAAAAATTAAAATGTCAGTTTTATTGGTAAAGTACATTACCAAATCACCTAATGCTTCTAACATAAGGAATAGGTATTTTAGTGTGGAAAAACAGAAATTCTCCATTTCGATTGGGAATTATCCTGTACCATCTTGAGGCATCTCTGTATTAGAGCAAATGTATACTACTTTGCAATTTGGCCCTTGGAACTAGGGCCTAGTTATTGTGTAATGGGTGTAAGTACATAGGTATCCACCTAATACGATTATAATTCTGAAAGCTCGTCACCATTTCTGTCATATTTTCACATGAAAAGCTTTTAATAGTTGCGCCAAGTGAAATTTACTTACCTTTGACATAACAACAGTTCATACATTATGTTCACACTCAACATCGAGGGAATTGTGAATAATACATAACTCTCATTTTTTTTTTTTTCCATGTAATATTTAGTATGTAGATGTGTAGGTAGTTATACATAGTGTAATTACTTTATTGAAAGGTATTTTTTAAATTGCTCAGCTTTAAAGCTTCACAAAATGATAAGCGTGGGTTTAACCAGGGTGTTTATTTTAGGAAATGGTATCCGTGGCAATTCTAACTTAAGGGGGATTTCTTTGTTCTCTGATAACAGTAATAACCTACGAACAAACTATCTAGGCAAAAGAAATGTTTCAGCTAGGAAGGATTTTTTCCCCTTTTCAAATTTACTAATCCTGAAGAACGAGATAGTCCAATCAATAAGATCGATAGTAAAATGAATAAATATTTTTGATGAAAGATGCATCGAGAAGAGTAGTACTGTGGTACTCCGAACTTCCGCTAGAAGTAATGTAGTCCATATGGATTCCAGTATCTACATATAGCGCTACCGTATACAGGCCACTTCTCCTTCCTCGTATCTCCTCATGCGCACGAAGAAAGTTTCTCCTGTCCTAGGTGCGTGGTGTAAGCTTGGCGAATGTTTTCAGTTGATAACAGAACTTGGCGGATGATGGTTGTATAACGCGTGAGTACAATTATGACTCCGACATCGCGTGTTGTGTCACCGGCAATCACTACTGAGCCATGCATAGTGAATCCTTTCGTGCACCATTTGGAATTGACAAGCACGTACGACAAAATAATTGTAAGTAAACATCACTTAATATTTATATGTAAATATCGCGTAATTTCACGACCTCTATTCTCCATTGGTACATAGGTAGTCTTTTGGCCTTATGGCCATGTACAATTGTACATGTAATCATCATGTATAAGCTTGATATTTAAAAAGCCGGGCGTTACAAAATAACTCTACCCATTCTTTGAAGCCTTTGTGACTGATGAACAATTTCCATTCTTGAGTGTTATCGACAAAACAGGCATTCCTTTCATTTCACTGTTGTTATGGATTAGGCACTGTGTACGGACTGAGCGGTACAATTTTACGTAAATAAATTGGAAAAGACATGTTTCGGGTTTTTAGAGATTTCGACAATCTTTCCGAAAAGTGAGGTTGTGTTATCGACAAAACAGGCATTCCTTTCATTTCACTGTTGTTATGGATTAGGCACTGTGTACGGACTGAGCGGTACAATTTTACGTACACTGTAAATAAATTGGAAAAGACATGTTTCGGGTTTTTAGAGATTTCGACAATCTTTCCGAAAAGTGAGGTGGAAAAGGAGTCAGTCAAACATTGCCAATATTACCATATTTAACATCGTACTATGTTGCAAAGGTTGGATTATAGAGTTCATACTTTCCATGTCATGCTTTTAACCCCCTTTCCTCCACACATTCCATTTTAGTATAGAACTTTCCCTCCATCTTTCACCCCAACTTAAATTTCTGGTCCTTAGTTCTACATTGTAATCTATGTATCCTATGCCTTTCATAGTACCGTATTACTTCTAATTATGTTTGGTAGGCAATATTTTTTTTTTTTTTTTTTAAGTAATGTCCATTACCAGCAGTTCCATGTATCAAGGCAAGGCCAGGGTAGAGAGGGGACCTTGTCCCCGTCATATTAAGTGCAACATCATTCAGCACCCATCAACAATTAGCCACACACAATAGATATGCAGACACACACACACATACTACATAGACATCCTAGTGGAAAATGTTGATCGCATCATCCGCAAAGCTTGACAGTGGTGTAGTTGGTCAAACGACAGACACACATACTCGTACCTACCTACGAACTGCTATGTACCTCTGCGTAGATTACGTAGAAAATTAATGTATAGATATAAGACTTCCTCAATCAATCTGCGGCATCTTAGATTACCACCAATTTGTCCGAAATTTGTTAAATTGATTGGCATACAAGTATTATGTAAGGTAATATTTATTTGTTTTAAAAATCAAATTTTTATAACAATGGTTACAAGTATTATGTACCTAGTTCTTAAAGTAAGATTGAACTGAAAGTATAGAATATTATCTAATGCCATTTTTCGTAGAATTAGGATTAACCATAAATTCGGATATTCCTTCAATCCTCCATGCCCACACATTTCTCTCTTACTTAAATCTACTAGGCCATACAATGTATAGTATACATACATACATACATATCTTCGAGTTTTTACTGGCTTCTTTTCTTGTCTCACACTTCTTCTGGATATTCCTTCAATCCTCCATGCCCACACATTTCTCTCTTACTTAAATCTACTAGGCCATACAATGTATAGTATACATACATACATATCTTCGAGTTTTTACTGGCTTCTTTTCTTGTCTCACACTTCTTCTCTTCTCGGTTATTCATCATACCTATCCGAGAAAGTAACTCACTCAGAATCCCCCACTTCACTGGTCGTCATAACCAATAAGTAAATAAATATTGAAATAAGTATAAGTTATAGCCAAGTCAAGCGTCTCATTATGATTAAATAGAAATGTTCAGCAAACACTTCACACCAGAGTAGTGGCGAAGGCGAAGGTTACATATGAAGGATGCCAAACACCAAGCTATGACCAGTAGTGTGGCTATCAGCACAAGACGGACTGGTAGAATCACCACTGTGAATATCCCAGTCTGAAATATAAAGAAGAAGAAATTATAACAAAGTAGAAAGTAACAAAGAGATAACAAAGGAGCACTTGGATGTATACCTACCTAGTACCTATTCATACGACTGTAATTAAAAATGCATTAGAGAAGCAGTGCGAAAGAAACTGTATTTTGAAAAAAAAAGAAAAACAAAAAATAGAAAAAAAAAAAAAAAAAAAAAAAATACAAATTTCTGTCACGGCCGGACAGAAAGTATTCTAAACCTTGGGCTTTTTTTCAATACCTTGACATGAATATTAAACAGCTCCTGTAACGTATGATCAGTGCTAGGTATGCCTAGATAGGTGGCAAAGTCCTCCAATGTAGTATTAGCGCTATCTGGGCAGGTAAGGAGATGCTTATTCTCTTCCACTAACTTCTCCTCTACATGCTTCCTCTCGAGCCTGTGGAAAAAGGAGAGGAAAATGTGAAAGTAATGTGCTGTCTATAATAATGATAAAGGTGGATTTGAAACAACATTTATAGCCCATGTTGAAAGTATTATGATGGTAAAGTTTGCACATGACTAATTGACTAGGTACCTACTCTAGCTAGTCTTCTGACTAAATCTATTAGAGTACCCGATACCATCTCTCCTCTAACTTGATTCGAGCAGTCTTGTCTGACGCTGAAATCAAAATACTTTCTAGTCTCTACATTGGCAAAAGCTGTGTGTAGTGATGAAAGTTCTTGTAACGGACCCAAGTGGATCCAGAAATTTTTTGCAGGACCGAAAAAATTCTGAAAAATCCGCTGGGCATCCAACCCTGACCACTTACCCTAGTCTACTCCTCAGACGTTGAGTTTGCATGAGTAGGGAACTTGTGGGCAGATTGAGTTGTCTGGCCCTTGTTACTAGCTGACAATCTTCGTAGGAGTAATCGGAGGTGGGCACCCCGAGAGCTCTGAAAAGAAGGGCAAAAAATTATCATCACTATCAGCCATGTTAGATTGTCAACTGAAAAGTAAAATCATCATGGTCAATAAACTATCATTGTAATCTTCTGATTGTCATGTAACTTTTTTTTATTATTTACTAGTTTGCTTCTTGCTTCACCATTAACTTGCCTCTGTCATGAAAAAACCCATCAGTTCTATCACAAATTGTACTTTCTACTGTTGAATTGCTCTTGTGATTTGACCCGTGTTTCTTTACTTTCTTTCCATTCTAGCAAGTTATTCTGAAAAATCGTCACCTCAAAGAAATTATCGACAGTTTACGACGAATCATCTGGGAAATCAACACAATGCTTACAATGAGGCGATCTTAAAATGTCCAGAGTTCAGTGAAAGTTTCCAGCCCACCAAACAGGTACCACGTACCATTCCTTCTTACTCTACATACCTACTTCTTTGCAACTCTTCTCTCAAAATTAAAAAGAGTGAAGGGTTGCAGAGAACTATGGAGAGTATGGAGGAATGGATTACTGATTACAGTGACCCTAAGAACTTATCACCCCTCACATACACAAAACTTCTTACCATTTGCCTATTTTGTGTTCCAACAATATAAGCGGATTTGTGAGTGGGGAAATCCTTTGTGGAATGGGTCTCAGCTCACTAGCTGGGTCCACAGCTTGGAAATCAAACAACAGCAGTAAAGAAGAAAGAAATGTGTGAAGTTTACCACAACATTTATTGAAAATAATTTAAGAAAATCTAAAACAAAATAGTTAAAAATCTAAAACTAAAATCTATACAAAATAGTGATTCAAATTATAGTACAAAGGCCTACTCTAAGAGTAATAACAGTACACATTAAAACAATAAATATAAGATAAGGAGTATGATAGGTTACATCTTACTGCTATTTACTGAATAATCAGATGCAACAAGCAGCGAATTAGATAGATACAAACAAAATAGTTAAAAATCTAAAACTAAAATCTATACAAAATAGTGATTCAAATTATAGTACAAAAGGCCTACTCTAAGAGAAACAAAATAGTTAAAAATCTAAAACTAAAATCTATACAAAATAGTGATTCAAATTATAGTACAAAAGGCCTACTCTAAGAGTAATAACTCATCATTCAATTTTATCAAATTTCTTTTTCTGTGTTTACTGTAGATTAAAAAGAAAGAAAGAAAAACTCTCCCCTCAACCCTGGGATTCATGCAGAAAAAGAAGATTGTCTGGCCCTTGTTACTAGCTGACAATCTTCGTAGGAGTAATCGGAGGTGGGCACCCCGAGAGCTCTGAAAAGAAGGGCAAAAAATGATAGTGTCAGAATGTTTATTATAGGGTAGATTAGGCATAATGGCTCATCATTCAATTTTATCAAATTTCTTTTTCTGTGTTTACTGTAGATTAAAAAGAAAGAAAGAAAAACTCTCCCCTCAACCCTGGGATTCATGCAGAAAAAGAAGAAAAAAAAATGTCATGGGGATTCACCTTTTAGGATCTAAAGTATTAATTGGCGCTGTAGCGCTCCGCCCCGCCAAGACAAATTCGACCTACCTACCTAGGTGGTAGCATCCTAAGGTTCATCTGGTCCTGCTGAAATAGGACTTGAAAAGTTTTACCTGGCCATAACGGCTCGCACATTACTCGCATACAGTTTAGGATCATTCTTCTCCTCCTCGCTGGGTGTGTAGACGGGTAGGAATTCTATCTCACAGTTGCTGTGGGGTTGAGTGAGAGTGAGCCACAGTAGCTTCCAACTGGAAGAATTACAAAAGATGATCATAAGTTATTAATAAATGGGAAGATAGATAGAAAAAAATTCTTCGTTGACCGTCGCCGTCAGAAAACCAATACTACATTTTTTAATGATTTCCCTGCGTTGACAGTTATTACGTAATAAGCTACCTAATTAATTTAATTTTAAATACGTTTAAACATTTGTGTAACTTTGTTTATTATTGATTACATTAATTTCGTAAGAAGCTATTATTGTTATTATAATTATTATTTTTTTATCAGTGTTTTATTTAAGAATGTTTAAGTTTAAATCTTGTGACAATTTGGAGTCAAGGACTTCAAGGAGTAAGAAGGAGTGTCTGGAAATATGGAGGTTTTTCTATAAAGATAAGTGCTCCCTTTATAATACCTAATATATTATTTATAATGGACACAATCTACATACTGGTGGTGAGTATTTCTGTCAAGTATCTACTTAGTGGTAGTCAGATACTTGAAAAATTATGTATGCATGTATGTAGAAAATAATCTTTGAAACCTTGTTCTAAAAAGAGGTGTACACTCCAGAGTCTAGCCGAATAACTTACGCTCCAGGGCCATCCCAAGTCCAGGTGACAGTATCAAGTTTGTTCGGATAGCGGAGTAGTACAGGCTGAACTGGCACCCCCGGGTAAAACGCCCCTGGTTTGAATGTGATCAAGCAGGACCGATTAGTGCACGTACCTTCGGGGAAAATCAGTACCTGTGAAAACCCACAAGGAATTACATATACGAAAAGGTTCTGGAGGAGAGTTCTGGTCGGGCGATGGAAATTACCATTTCGTATTCACAGTTCAATTGATATCGAGTCCTCTTATTCCCTAGTGGTAAGTTTTTCTTAAGTAGGTAAATAATATTGTATTATCTGAAGCCGAATTGAATTTAAGTATGTATTCAAGTTGTAACTTTGTACCTATGTATATTATTTCTCAATTGAACAAAGGACTAATTCTCACTAGTTTCCATTTAACGTTTCAGTTGGGATTGAATCCTCTTCTTTCCTGCTAAGCTATCCAGTCAACCTACTTGTGGCCAATCCTGTTCTGACTTCGCACGGTCAATTATTTCCTGTATGGTTTTCTGTCTCGAGTTGGGATCATCTCTCCACACATACACCGGTTTTTTTTTTTTTTTTTATTTATATACTATGTGTTGTGTGAATGAACAACACTACCACGGACAACATATTTTAAGTATTCAGATGTGACTTACTATACGAGATGAATCCAGTACATGTGTTGTCAATATCACTGAATATAGGAACTGTGTACGATGGTGGCAAAGATAAAGTCAAATCCATCACGTGACAAAACTCTGCCTTATCCAATTGACCTTCTGAAGGATGAAGAAAAAAAAAAAAAAACACATCTCGGTTAGGATTCGAACCGAGTCCCTCCGTTGAGCGCCTCAACTGCTATACTCTCACGAAGCGAGTTCCCTAGGCGAACATAATAAAATTAACTTTCCATCATGACAAGTTAGATTTTGGCAACAAAGAGCTCATCAGAATGATTATGCACATACCTATGTAAGTACATGTTAGGTAAGTACGTACACTAAGTACAGGTACTAATTTGATCCAAACAAAATCACTAATCCTAATATGCATAATTGGTACATGTACTTCGCTTGTTAACTAACAAAATTGGTACAAATGTCCATCAACATAACGATAATTATGTGATGTTCATACCATCAGTAATCAAGTACTTCGCTTGTTAACTAACAAAATTGGTACAAATGTCCATCAACATAACGATAATTATGTGATGTTCATACCATCAGTAATCAAAATTAAACTACGATATATTAGAATTTCAGTGCTGTTATGTAACCTGATATAAAAACTGCGATGGTTTTAGTAAGTAGGTAAAGAAATTAAAGATGCTCTAAATGTTTTTTACAGTTTGATGAGACACAAATGTACTGATACCTACAGAATACAGACCTCGCGTTTGAAAACCGAGTATGTTAAGTAGTGACTACTCAAGCAATGTAACCTGATATAAAAACTGCGATGGTTTTAGTAAGTAGGTAAAGAAATTAAAGATGCTCTAAATGTTTTTTACAGTTTGATGAGAATGATGAGACACAAATGTACTGATACCTACAGAATATAGACCTCGCGTTTGAAAACCGAGTATGTTAAGTAGTGACTACTCAAGCAACAAAGTTAATCACTTATCAGTAATAAAATTGTGCTGGGCCATGGATCTGCCAACCTTGCCAAGAAACTTATCTAATATACCTACCAGCTTCGATATCTGATATCGATGCATTAAGTCATGTTCATTCGACATGAATGTTAGAATTAGGACACTCATTTTCTGTCCGTAACAATACTACATCCGGGTTGTTAAGTTGAACATTAAAACTTGCGAATAAAATCCTAATTAGGGGGTACCTATACCTATGCCTGATGTTAAATTGAATATCAGCGAATAGGTATTAGGTACCTATGATATTATGTAGGAAGGACAACTAGTCCACAAAATAATAAAACTTCCTGACTTCTCAAGAATTTTCATGGAAGTAAAATTATTGATATTAGTCTTATTGGATTAGTTATCTACAAATCTAAAGCATCACCGTCCCATTATGGAGTAGTATTTTGGCAAGTATAAGAAATATATTATATGGACTTATTGTAGCGTTTAAAAATATTTATCTTTTCGGCCTTCAGTGGCTAGCAGGCTATCAAATTTTATTATTTATAGCTATCATGATCTTTTATTATTTGACAACCTATTATTCCACCATCAATTCAGTGGCTAGCAGGCTATCAAATTTTATTATTTATAGCTATCATGATCTTTTATTATTTGACAACCTATTATTCCACCATCAAATACATATAACATATTGTGATGAGATATTTTGGCAACGTATACTTTTTTTGGTCATTTAGATTTACTACTCAAATGTATTGTTTCGAATCTCCTAATCTAGTGAACTTGGACGTGTGGTCTATGAATCAGTTTTGTCTCTGGCTCATCATATTTTGTGTGTTCTAAAATTTTGCTGAACTTTGATGTGACATTGGTATTCATTAGGATAACTTCGTGTCCAAGGTTATTATTTCTTCGTGTGTGAAGTCCAGCTTTTTACGTGTTTTTAGGGCAGTGTAATTATGTACATATACATATGTATAAGCATGATTTGATTTTTCAGTACCTGGGTATCTATGTTTAGGGCAGTGTAATTATGTACATATACATATGTATAAGCATGATTTGATTTTTCAGTACCTGGGTATCTATTATTTAGATAGTTGTTGTATCGGCACTCTGTTGTTTTCCACTTTACCTCTTGCTTCAAATAAAGCGCAGACATGAGGTGTACACCTAGAAATTTTCGCATACAAGTAGACATGTGTATTGTACCTACCTATGCGTGCAATACTTTCCTTGTTCTACTTTGAAACAGAAGGTTAAAAGGAAATGGTTCGAGTTCAGTTTTGTCAATTCTACTGGTGAGGTACCTCCGCTAACTGTGGTCTATGTATATGTCAGTATGCCACTCTATGTGGTCCCAATAAAATTCTAATATGAAACACCCTTGGGTCAGTGGCATGGGGCGTTTACCCTTTGCTCTCAATTTGTTTTTATCAATAGTGAAAATGATTACTGTTATTACATGACACGAAAGAACAATGAACTCCACCCATTATTGGAGGCAATAAAAACAAACATGAAACTTGGAGACTTACTTGCGCCATCCTGTGATTGGGATTTTTCTTAGTTCTTCATCTGACAGACCTACCAGTCCCAAGCATGCCAAACATTCTAATATGTACTATGAAGTAGGGTCATCTATTCATATCTCCACAATATTATCTACATATCTTTTGTTACTATTATTATGGGCATCTGATTATTTATCACCTTATTATTCTCCTTTTACCTATTTCTGGTCAATTTCATTTTATTTTCTCTAGCTCAAATCAGTTGAGTCTTCCCCAATTTTCCGTTATTTGCTTTTTAGTTTTTCTACCTTATTACAGTATAAACATTCATGGAAAATTGATTGAAGATAAGTAGTAACGATATACTTTTACCATTATTGGATATTATAGGTAATTCTTTTTTCGCGGATGTTTCCGATGAACAATATTATTCATGTTAGTTCCCATAGTTATGAACGCTCAATTTGATCCAAATTAGTATCTAATAATGCAGTAAATAATACTTGCTCACCAGTTTTGTGCTCTACATTTTGTAAGTACTATGCAGATAACAGTGCTTCATGATTGGAATACACTGTTCACAGCTTTAAGAAAGTTATTAGGTATACAACCACATATACGGTTTGACCATCCATCATATTCAATTCCTAGAAAGTCTCAGTACTGCTGTAATTTGAGAATTTGAAAATAAAAATTAATAAAATTTAAATCTGAGATAACAGGGTTGCAACTCACAAATCCCTATGAATGTACGTTTTTATCTAACATATTTTTTAGTCCCATTTGGCTCTCGATTCAAAATGCTAATTTCATTCTGGATAATATCACCTTTGTCTCAGATTGTTGGGAACCTCTATATTTAACCTGATTTGGTGGTGTAATCTTGTTCATGTGTTGAATTTTTATCCGTCTAAAATTATGACACCTCTCACATTAATCTTCCACCACAAGGAGGGAGATAAGAGGGAGAGAAAGCGAAAGGAAACAGGTAACCTGATTTGGTGGTGTAATCTTGTTCATGTGTTGAATTTTTATCCGTCTAAAATTATGACACCTCTCACATTAATCTTCCACCACGAGGAGGGAGATAAGAGGGAGAGAAAGCGAAAGGAAACAGCGAGATTAGTACGAAGAAAAGGGAGAAAGGGGCTATAGACTATTGATTGCTATCGTGTTGATGTATAAATATTTCTGTCGACAAGTAGGTAGGTAGGCACCTACATCTCTCTATACATATTATTGTTTCGTACTTTAAGTTTGACGTACATAAGTACTTGAATCAGGGCCGTACCGTAGTGTGGAATGATCTGCTGATTCGGTACTAGTTTTACACATAATTAACTTTTCTAGTGTGTTGTAATACAAAGGGTGGCAATAAAGCTTAGTAAACAAAACTTATTAATGAGGAGGGAGGGAGGGAGGGAGAGAGAGAGAGAGAGAGAGAGAGAAAGGGAAAACAAGAATTTATATGAAGAGAATAAACTTGCTTGAAAAACAAAACTGTAAAAGCTCTCTCTCTCTCGGAGTTCAAGGTCAAATCACAAAATAGCTTTGAAAACTAAAAAGGGAAATTCCGAGCAAATTGCACATAGTTGCTTTCACTCGAGATTTTAGTCCTTTACGGGGCTAATAACACATATCAGCTAGGGAGATAGAACGTCAACAATTTCTACTCGACTTTGCTGAACTTCAGTCATTTGACGAGAGCAGCTTTACTTGGTACCCACCTACAATGTACGGATACAGATAACTGTCATCTATTATATCAGATATTTTATGAATGCCCATCATTTTTCTGCCTATGCAATGTGCACAACACGAAATACAGTTTCTTTAGCACTGCTTCTCTAATGCATTTTTAATTACAGTCGTATGAATAGGTACTAGGTAGGTATACACCCAAGTGCTCCTTTGTTATCTCTTTGTTACTTCCTATTGTTAGTTGTCTAATTTCTTCTTCTTTATGTTTCAGACTGGGATATTCACAGTGGTGATTCTACCAGTCCGTCTTGTGCTGATAGCCACACTACTGGTCATAGCTTGGTGTTTGGCATGCTTGGGACTGGTAGGTCTGTCAGATGAAGAACTAAGAAAAATCCCAATCACAGGATGGCGCAAGTAAGTCTCCAAGTTTCATGTTTGTTTTTATTGCCTCCAATAATGGGTGGAGTTCATTGTTCTTTCGTGTCATGTAATAACAGTAATCATTTTCACTATTGATAAAAACAAATTGAGAGCAAAGGGTAAACGCCCCATGCCACTGACCCAAGGGTGTTTTTCATGTAGCTTATTAGGCCAAGTTAGGTTCAAGTTTTTCAACCAAATATGTAATAACAGTAATCATTTTCACTATTGATAAAAACAAATTGAGAGCAAAGGGTAAACGCCCCATGCCACTGACCCCAAGGGTGTTTTTCATGTAGCTTATTAGGCCAAGTTAGGTTCAAGTTTGTCAACCAAATTCATCAATTATGCGAACATTGTAGGCATTTTTCAACCTGTTTAAACTTTGTGTAACAAATGTGTATGAGACGCTACGAGTATTATAAATTGGCCTTTTTTATTTAAATAGCTCGCATGTCTTTGTGTTTACAGAATAGTGAAGCATGCGTGTCGCATTCTGATGCGTTGCGTTTTTGCGGTGATGGGATTTCATTGGGTTAAAATAAAAGGGCGCCAAGCGTCTTGCAAAGAAGCGCCCGTCATTTCTGTCGCTCCTCACTCTTCATTTTCCGACGCTTTGCCGGTCATCTGTATAGGAGCACCGTCTGTGGTGGCTCGGGGAGAGACGGCTAGCCTACCCTTTGTCAAGCGTATGTTAAGTCTTTACTCTGACATGCGGTCGAAATTTGTGATATTAAAATAATAATAATAAAATCTGTAGATATTGTTGTAAGAGTACTTTTGCTTATCACCAACATATGCTTATCTATATTAAAATTTCCTTTTGTTTTTGAGTATCTTGCCAAAAGTTTGCTTTTTGTTGCGTTATTTTTTATTAAGTAGTCTCCATTGGTAGATGTGATGTTCATATCCATTTCTAAATATTGGCTCAATTCTTTTCTTTCGGTTTCATAGTTTTTCTTTGCTTTTAGTGATTTCTATTACTTACATATGTATGTGCCTTCTCTTTTTTTTCCCTCTCTCTTTTCTCTTTCACCGCAAACCGAATTTCTTCCTTCTTCCATACTTCTGAATGTTCTGAAGCCTCAATCTTTTCCTTATGTGCACTCTTCAGCTCCTCTTTGTCTATTGCTTTTAGGAAATCATCTTTAGATGTGATATTTTGTTTTGTAATGTAGTTGACTTTCCTTTACAATATCTTGTTTTATTTGTGTTGCCAAACGCTTTGTTTTGTCAGGCTTTATTTATAATTTTTTGTTTTGTTTGCGCTCTGTACTCGTAGAATCGTAAAGCTGTGGATTTGCAAGTTGGGCCGCGCCGCCTATAGGGCGGGGGGTATGCAGATTACAAGCATAGGAGTCCAAGCGTCTCGTCAGGAAGCGCCCATATTGGTGATTGCCCCACACTCAACGTTCCTGGACGCTGGTATTGTCTATGTGACCGATTTTCCATCCATTATAGTGCGGCGGGAAAGTGGCCTCAATCCCTGGCTTGGAAGTATGAGCTTTTGTATTTGACTAACTGAAGTGCCCGTGCTTTGTCATGGAAAAAGAGTAAATAAATAAGTAATAAATCTAAAATTTCTGCATTAATGTGGCAACAGTGTTTGGGGTTTCAACATTAGAAAAAAGAAAAGAATCTTTTAGGGAGAGAGGGGGGATCAATTGAGGATAACCCTTTCGTTAATTTTAGATCTCAAAGGTCCAAGTAAATCTCTATATGAAACAATCTCATGATTGTTAAACTAACGAACACCAATTTCATCATTTCAGAGCTGATCAACTATACTCAACCGGTGTATGTGTGGAGAGATGATCCCAACTCGAGACAGAAAACCATACAGGAAATAATTGACCGTGCGAAGTCAGAACAGGATTGGCCACAAGTAGGTTGACTGGATAGCTTAGCAGGAAAGAAGAGGATTCAATCCCAACTGAAACGTTAAATGGAAACTAGTGAGAATTAGTCCTTTGTTCAATTGAGAAATAATATACATAGGTACAAAGTTACAACTTGAATACATACCTCGGCTGGGATTGAACCCACGCCCTCCTGTTTACGAGGCGAGCGGCTTGACCACTACATGACTACACCACCAAGGCAGATATGAACCTATGTATGTACCTATACCGATTTGACGAATAGTCCACCTGTTTAAATTGCAGATGATTTCGAGCGATACTTGAGAAGTCACCCAGAACTGATGAATCCCAACAACAATGGCACACCTATTACACCTCTGGATAAGAAGAGTGCATAGCGCATGCGCCGATCCTCCACTATAGTAGAGATATGGACACATGACGTCACCTGTGACGAGGATGTTATCACGACAGTACACGTGTGATTTGACCAGGCCTGTAGCTTGGAGGTCGCGAGTTCAAATCTCGACCCGTGATAAATTTTTGTACAAAAATGTTAGTTACTGCGATGACAAAAACTGTTGGTTCTCTTGGCTGTAGATTTTCATTTTATTTTTTCCTATTTTCACCTGTGACGAGGATGTTATCACGACAGTACACGTGTGATTTGACCAGGCCTGTAGCTTGGAGGTCGCGAGTTCAAATCTCGACCCATGATAAATTTTTGTACAAAAATGTTTGTTACTGCGATGACAAAAACTGTTGGTTCTCTTGGCTGTAGATTTTCATTTTATTTTTTCCTATTTTTTTATTTTTATTTATTTATAGTTCTCTTCTCTACAGTAGAGTTTGCCAAGTGGAATGAGTAAAAGTGATAGTTCCTATTATTCTACTATAAGCTTGAAGGATCAAGTGAAAAAATAATAAGTACCTAACATGATTAATGAATTCATTAAAAATATCAACTTTTTTTAGGGAAAATTATTTCTAGATCGGTTTTGTAGATATAGCTGTTTTTAATGAAGCTCTACGAATGAATACCAATAAACAAGCTGTAGAGTTTGCCAAGTGGAATGAGTAAAAGTGATAGTTCCTATTATTCTACTATAAGCTTGAAGGATCAAGTGAAAAAATAATAAGTAACATGATTAATGAATTCATTAAAAATATCAACTTTTTTTAGGGAAAATTATTTCTAGATCAGTTTTGTAGATATAGCTGTTTTTAATGAAGCTCTACGAATGAATACCAATAAACAAGCTTTTTTTAACGATCTCAAATACCTAGATATTTTTAGAGTTATCAACTCAATATTGCTGTACTCACTATTTATATGTATCAACAAAATAAGCCGTTTTCAATTAAATAAATGAATGTATGAGTGGTGTGAAAACAGGGAAAACTTTCAAGAAAATGCACAAAAGAATTTGAAATATCTTATGAAAATGTGTTGTTGTTCCACTGGAAAAATCTTTTTGAATGTCGTGTTGAATTTGTCTGGACAGGGAAAATGTATTAGAATAATGAAAGCCATACGTTTAGATCTTACTATGGTTCTCAACTTCCCACCGATAAAATTCGCCCCAGGCGGGAATCGAACCCGCGGCCTAGCGCTTACAAGGCAGACGCACTACCAACTAAGCTAACTAGGCTGGCACCAAAAACCGTAAACCGATTGAAAAAAATCACTTCTTTTAAAAAATGGCGCTAACGGATAAATGCAATGTTGCCAAACGTTCTTTTATTCCTTGCCGTCGTGGACTCGAGGTATTTGCCGTCGTAAAAAATAGTGGTAAGCCCCGGCCAAAAAACCAAAAACCAAAACTCTTCAGGATTAGGTACTTGAGCTACTTAAATTTTTAAGAACGTGAACGTCAGACCGTCCCAGTATGGTTCTGTAAAACCACAGAAAGAACTCTTTGAATTTAAGAATCGCGATTCACGATTCTTTTGAAATATTCGACTCTTTGAATCGACTCAGAGAATATTTACCCATCCCTAGCTTTCTCTTTTTGTAAATATCAGAATTTTCGAATCTTCAGGATTAAGTACTTGAGCTACTTGGATTTTTAAGAACGTGAACGTCAGACCGTCCCAGTATGGTTCTGTAAAACCACAGGAAAGTACAATTTGTGATAGAACTGATGGGTTTTTTCATGACAGAGGCAAGTTAATGGTGAAGCAAGAAGCAAACTAGTAAATAATAAAAAAAAGTTAAAATTTCAAGCTCTTTACTAAATGTGTCTACCAACCCAATAAGCCACAGATCTTGTTACAAATGACTTCTAAAATTTTCAGAAAGTGTACAGCCTGAAACCTACCTCCATGATCTCTTTGCTTTCATCACAAGCCACTCTATATTGCTCAGAAGTTTTCTTCTCATCTGATTTCATGTCCCAGTCTTCTTTGATGGGGATCAGTCCCTGTGGAAAATGGCAAATCATATTAGTCAGAATCTTTAGAAATCTATGTAGGTGTCAAAAGAAGAAGAAAATAAATATAACACAAATATTATTTAAGAAAATAAATATGCTTCATCTAAGGTTATGCTTATGTACTTGGACAAGATAGGCTTGGTTTCTAGGGCAATTTATTGTTCCTACAGTTTGGCATTGAAGTGGTAACCTACCCCACAAGCTTATATAGATTCGTATAAGCTTAACCCATCCCCTGGGGCAAATTGCCCCAACACCCAAGCCTCAGAGTGGGCATTTTGTGTATGGAGTTTAAGCTGGTTCCTAACTAAGCTCAAATATCTGGGCGATCTTTAGAAGCTTTTTAGTTAGGTGTTGTCCATGGATATCTTGCGGAGGGTTGGCTAACCCTACAGTAAGTCTCCATGTTATCAGGGAGTTGCATTCAAGAAATGACACAAGCTTATATAGGTTATCACTTTGATGCCAAAGAAACTAACAAAAAAAGTAGCCCTAGAAGCCTAGCCTATCATATCCTAGTACATAACCACACCCCAACACTGGTTTTGTTCACTTACCTCTATGTGTGTATACTCCATCCCCTGTACCTGACAACATTCATTGCACTTCTCATAGATAAGTCGGAGTCTCTTGAACAAGAGCTTGATAGTTTTCAACTGTTCTTGGGTTTTGGCTCGCTTGTCATTGCTTGCATTCAGGACAGACACAGTACCGTTTGGTGGCTGCAAGAAGCAAATAAAATGATGAGTGGGGGTACAAAGGAAATATTGGAGGGAACCAAACTGCTAATCAAAGGTAGCTGTAAGTAGTCTGTCATCTGGCAACCCAGACTTTGGGCAGCTCATCAATAAATTGTTATTCTCTCTCTACATAAGGGAGGGTAGATTTCTTCTGTTCTCTTATATCACTTGAATTATATTGTGTTACATATTTTTGTACAAATATCTTCACTTAGAACTTTTGCAGTCCCATACTTTTGTGAAATAGGCTACAGGTTTATTTCTTGAGGTCTTTATACTCACCTGAATAGTTTTCAGAATTTGGAACACCTCCTGGGTCCGAGACACAATGTCCATGACAGTTTCCTGGCCAAACTTGCACAGGGAGGCTGTGTTGAACTCTGTGGTTTTGGCAGGCTGTGGTGGCCCTTGTGGAGGTCCAGGTTGATTTGTGTTGTCAGTGGCTGCAGTTCTTACACCTTGGTTCACATTCCCAGTAGCCTGAACTCCAATCTAAACAAGAAGTCAATTTAATTTACTCACAAATAAGTACTTCAGTGCTTCTCATGTCATATAGGAGGTATGTGGTAAAAATGGTAGAAAAATAAAATGATATACACACACATACAGTATATCTAAATTTTTAGAGTAGCTTTTTCAATTTAACAATCACAATTATCTCAAATTTTCAGTATTGTCACTCACTTGGGTTTGCTGAGTCTGTTGCTGGTTTTGTTGCATCTGACCAGGCTGTGAGACTTGATTTAATTTACTCACAAATAAGTACTTCAGTGCTTCTCATGTCATATAGGAGGTATGTGGTAAAAATGGTAGAAAAATAAAATGATATGCACACACATACAGTATATCTAAATTTTTAGGGTAGCTTTTTCAATTTAACAATCACAATTATCTCAAATTTTCAGTATTGTCACTCACTTGGGTTTGCTGAGTCTGTTGCTGGTTTTGTTGCATCTGACCAGGCTGTGAGACTTGCCCTTGCATGCCCACTCCTACACTAGTTGTGGATCCTCCAAATGTGTTCACTATTCCTGAAAGAGGATCAATACTTAAGTAAATTGTAATGATAATAGTCTTTAAATATGACAACTCACTTTACCCCTAGGGCTACTGTTGTTAATGTGGTCAAATTATCAAACAATATTAATAAGAGTAAAATTCCATACCTTAGTGAGACTTGCCCTTGCATGCCCACTCCTACACTAGTTGTGGATCCTCCAAATGTGTTCACTATTCCTGAAAGAGGATCAATACTTAAATTGTAATGATAATAGTCTTTAAATATGACAACTCACTTTACCCCTAGGGCTACTGTTATTAATGTGGTCAAATTATCAAACAATATTAATAAGAGTAAAATTCCATACCTTGGTTGGGATTAAACCCAAACACCCTCCTGAATATCAGGTTATCATCTTGACAACACTACCAAGGCACTTGAAATCTTCTCAGAGACACCCAGTGGTTTGCAAACCACCTGTCTTGAACCCATATTTTAGACATTTCAAAATAATAGTTCCTTTCCTACTTTCCTTGGATTGGAGGAGGAAGATTGGTCAACACAAATGTTAACAACAGCAAAATAATAGTTGTCTTGACAACACTACCAAGGCACTTGAAATCTTCTCAGGGACACCCAGTGGTTTGCAAACCACCTGTCTTGAACCCATATTTTAGACATTTCAAAATAATAGTTCCTTTCCTACTTTCCTTGGATTGGAGGAGGAAGATTGGTCAACACAAATGTTAACAACAGCAAAATAATAGTTGTCTTTAGACTCAGTATGCTAGCAAAATTCTATTGTAATATTTTCATTACCTGGTTGTTGGGGATTAATGAGTCCTGGTTGACTATTGAACTGACATCTCTGTTGAGCATTTGCAAAACTTGATTGGAAAGTATGGGGAGGTCCAGACATTTTTTTTTTTTACCTTAAATAAATAATAAGATTTATCAAATGAATCTCAATGGAAAACACACATTGTATAATTGATTTTAAAACCCAAAACCTTGTGGAGCAAAGGTTGACCATGGTTTTACTCTCATTACCAAGCAGTTCAGCGGAAAGTTTGGAGACCCAGCCTCCAATGCTCTCGTTGAAGGCATTCATGCAGACTCAGGATGACAATGTAGGTGTGGACGAAGCCCTCAAGAAGTACAACGAGTACAAGTTGGAGTTCCGTCGTCAGCAGCTGAATGAGTTCTTTGTGGCACATAAAGATGAAGAATGGTGAGTTTTGTGTGTAAAATTTTATATTGTTTGACTGCTGAAAATTGTTTGGAGAATAGGGCTTTTTCGCCTGTAAGTTCTAAGTTTGTTAATGAGTGTAAAATTTTATATTGTTTGACTGCTGAAAATTGTTTGGAGAATAGGGCTTTTTCGCCTGTAAGTTCTAAGTTTGTTAATGAAAAATGCTGTTGGTATTTTGTTTACTTAGTTGTAGGTTTACCAATTTTTTCTCTCATTTTCCCTTAATCTACTTAGGACAAACAGATATCCCTTTTTTAACATTGTACCTAATTTGTTTTTCTCTCATTTTCCCTTAATCTACTTAGGACAAACAGATATCCCTTTTTTAACATTGTACCTAATTTGAATATAACAAACTCCACGTTTCAAATTTTCTACTTGACCTGTAGGTAGATCCTTTCAAACATAATGTAGCCCTTGTCATGTGTCACCAGGCAGTTTTAGATGGACCTTTCCTTGTGGTCCCTCTAAACCCAGCTGACACATTTGCTATATTTAACATGTACATTTTTCCTTACAGCCTCACGACACCGTGCAATCAACTGAACGCATTATATGCTAGCAAATTTTTTGAATTTTTAAACTGTGTTCTTAAATATATGAATGTACCTATATTATTTATAAAAGTATAAAGGGAGAGGGGCGCGCAATGCCTCTCTACCCTCAAGTATGAAATATGAGGAAGTGTGCGTGCAATGCCACTTTACTCTCGAATTAATTCTGAATAACAATCGAATCAGCCTTAATTCTTTCTACCTGGGTACTGCAGCAGGTGAGGTAATTTCACTTCCATAATATTAATCTAACTTGTTTGTTATCTTGGAGATTATACTAAGAGTCCTATGTTCGATCATTAAATTATGAAAGGAGGCAATCTACATAAATTAGAGGGTGAGAATTACAATATTGATGTGGTGAATACAAGCTTTGGTCTCCAGGTCGTTTAATGGACCTTGTATTATTTTATCCTCCAAATAAGTATTGAAAGTTTTTCTTGTGCCTGACAGCTGTATAAAATCAGGTAATCTGTTATTTTGTACAAAAAATTTGGTCCAAACCATAGGCAACAGACCCAAACTGTCCTGAAACAATAGGACCGATCAAACTGTTTCCTTTGTTTAGATAAGTGGCACAAGGTGTGTTATAGATGAAATCTACGATGTGCTGCATCAAAGGGTGTCTTGACATAGTAATAATAATTTGGCTGCTGCAGACTGGATTTAGTAGCCTTTGGTCCAAACCATAGGCAACAGACCCAAACTGTCCTGAAACAATAGGACCGATCAAACTGTTTCCTTTGTTTAGATAAGTGGCACAAAGTGTGTTATAGATGAAATCTACGATATTCCCAGTACCTGACAGTCTGTCTTGGTCATTTTCAGGTTCAAATTAAAATATCATCCTGTTGATTCTGTGGCACGGAAGAAGGAATTGTTTGGAACTTTACAGGTAATGTAAAAAGTTCTATACTTTGCTTTTTAAACAGTATTCTGGTCCATTCTTCGATGAAATTTCTCACCTCAGAAAGGCCTTTGTTGACCGGGAAAAAACGGGGACCAAAAATAGACGAAATACACAGTGACCCTATTCGGATAAGACACCATCTGGGTAATCGTGTGCTGCTTTCTTTTTCCCGGCCTCACACAAGCTGGGTGAGGTTAATGTGAGTAGCTTGTTGACGAATGGAGGGTAAAACCCCCGGCACAAAACCCTTAGCAGTCATACAGCGACGTCAACCCATACAAGAAACATTTTTAAACTAATCAAGGTGTTCTTTACATAAAATGTGTTCTCCATAGTAGAAACAAAAATTAGAAAAATAAATGTGGGCAGGTGGGCCAATAAATGGTGCGTTTTTTAGGTGGGCGAATAAATGGTACACTTACCCTATGTCGAAATTTACAAGACCTTCGTTAAACTGCAGGGGTTTCAGTCCTATCCTGCTGGGACAAACTATGGGGGTATGGGGAACACATTTTATGTAAAGACCTTTGTTATTATTAAAGACCTTGATTAGTTTAAGAATGTTCTATTCTATTTTGATCGTTTTGTCGATAGCGTCGAGCTCAAGTATTCAAGGAATTTCTGGAGGCAGGTCGTATTGATGGGGTCCGAGTGGATAGCGACCATACAGATCAGCTGACCAACCTTCTGGATGGAGCGGTCATTAAATTCGAAGGTGGCACTGATCAGGACATGAAAATACTCGACATTACTGCAGGTAATTTTTTCATTGTTTTTTTTTTTTTTTTAAATTAAATTGGTACTGGTTGGTTTTTTTTTTTTTTTTTTTTTTTTTTTTTTTTTTTTTTTGTGTAAATTAAATTGGTACTGGTTATTATTGTATTATTTGTATTTGAATTTCCTGCCAGCCTAGTTAGCTTGGTTGGTAGCGCCTTGTAAGCTCTAGGTCGCGGGTTTGATTGCCGTCTGGGGCAGATTTTATCCTAAACGGATAATGTTCATTCTCAGAACAGCTGGCTTTCTCCTACCCTGTCTTCCTTCGCTCTTCAATTTCGGGACGATTAAGGAGCGCGGCAGCGCCCTACCAAGTCAAGAATAAGACCTTAGCAGTCACAGTTCCCGCTGTCAAACCTCTTGGAGGGAAAAAGATGTTGATGGCTGTTAATAAGTTGAACCATTTTCTTTACCGTGTTACAGAAACAGTTGCCAAGGCTCAAGCGGAGAAAGACAAATCCCTCACACTGAAGGATGTGAAGAAGTAAGTTTCGCTGTTAACTCTAGTGTTTAGTGCTCACATTAACTTTACTAGTGATGTTATTAAGACGAAAATAATATCCATTTTTTCTCTAAATCTCACTTTTATTTGAGAAGAACAAAGAATGATAAGTAATTTCATAATAAGCATAACTTCCGAACCAGCTTTTATTGAATTGATACTTACCAAAAGCTGTACAGACAAACTGGTGCGAAATTCTTTAGGTAGAGCAGGACCTTTTGCTTTGAATAATATTTATATGGATACCCGATCATGCCATATTTTTCACGGGCATCTGCCAATTTTCTCTTCTACAGGGAACCAGTAGACAAGGTAGAAGCCAAATCGGACGGAGACTTGGAAAATGAAAAGAAAGATCTGGCAGAAAACGGAGTCAAAGATGAAGGAGAAGATGGAGAAGACAAGAAAATCAAAGGTAATTTCCACCACCTTATGAAAAGAAAGATCTGGCAGAAAACGGAGTCAAAGATGAAGGAGAAGATGGAGAAGACAAGAAAATCAAAGGTAATTTCCACCACCTCGTCTTGTTCCAGGAACTAGATTTGTACTTTGCAATAATGTACACTTTGCCCATGATCTTGCATGAATGATTTTTGATTGATCAAATGTTGGAAATCGTGCAAAGATCTAAAATTTAAATCCAAAGAAACTGGACTAAATAAGTAATCAATCTGATTAATTAACCTAATTAACTCTTTGTTTAAAGGTTAAAATTATGAAATTTGATCGCCGTATTCTGGATTTTTGATTGATCAAATGTTGGAAATCGTGCAAAGATCTAAAATTTAAATCCAAAGAAACTGGACTAAATAAGTAATCAATCCGATTAATTAACCTAATTAACTCTTTGTTTAAAGGTTAAAATTATGAAATTTGATCGCCGTATTCTGAGTTTATAGGTAGACTAAAATCTTGGTTTACGGTTCAAGTTCTAAACTTTGGATCACATTTAATCTCAAACTTGTGGCCCGGATATCAGTGATTGCTCACCTAAGGCCCGTTGCACACACATCGGTTTTGGACGACCGATTTTTTTTACCGGTCAAATTTCCCTTGCTAAAGAAATAGCAAAGGTTGAGTGCGAACGGCATCCACTCGTAATTTTTTTGTAGCCAGAATCAAATATCAACCCAAAACTCGCTTCGCTTTTGATTCCATTTTCATTTGACTAGATTTCATTCTCAGCTTTCTCTTTTTGTAAATATCAGAATTTTCGAATCTTCAGGATTAGGTACTTGAGCTACTTGGATTTTTAAGAACGTGAACGTCAGACCGTCCCAGTATGGTTCTGTAAAACCACATAAAGAAGGGCGGTCTTGTACATTTTGTAAAATATCTACCCCATTTGTGTACCGTATTGTAAATTGTAAGTTCTAGCTCCCTCTAAAAGGTAAGTCCCAATAGTGTTCAGGATATACATATTTCTGGAGGGAGTTATATATCAAAATGGATAGTGAAAGTAATATGGTAATGTACTTGTAACTTTATTCATGTCCATGTACTTACAAACATAACTTCAACCTAACTGCCTAACTCTTGATAAAGATATCACTGTTTCATTTTGAGGTTAGATATGAAGGTAGGGCAAAGGGCAGAGCTACCCAAATTGTGCTGCATCATATCAAAATGGATAGTGAAAGTAATATGGTAATGTACTTGTAACTTTATTCATGTCCATGTACTTACAAACATAACTTCAACCTAACTCTTGATAGAGACATCACTGTTTCATTTTGAGGTTAGGTATAAAGGTAGGGCAAAGGGCAGAGCTACCCAAATTGTGCTGCATCAAAGGGTGTCTTGACATAGTAATCATAATTTGGCTGCTGCAGACTGGCTTTAGTAGCATTTGGTAAAACATAGTATCATCTATAGGTAGTGAAAAACTGCATACCTAAGGAATTTGTCATTTCAGATTAATGGTAAATATGACAATCAGAAGATTACAATGACAGTTTATTGACCATGATGATTTTACTTTTCAGTTGACAATCTAACATGGCTGATAGTGATGATGAATACGATAGAAAAAGAAGGGACAAGTTCCGTGGAGAACGCACAGAATCCTATACTCGAGGAGAAGGCAGGAGGGAAGAGAGAAGACCTAGGGATGACTGGTCTGAGAGGTAAGTAAACTACATATTTATTTGCTTTGAATACTTGATTGTATTATATCTGGGGTGTGTTCTGACAGAACACTGCCTTGGTCTTTTGTATTTTCTCCCTTAGCTGAGGAAATTGTTCTAAGGAGAACTTTTTTATAAGTACAGTAGAACCTCAATTATATCAACTAATTGGGACCGAGGGTAGTTCATATATTTGAGATTCTGTATAAAAGTTGGTATAATCAAAATTCTGTATAAAACAATGAAAATAGGGCCAAATTTAGTTGTACAAAAGAACAAATTAGGGAAGAAATATCCTTTTATTTTTAAATTAAATAAAACAAATTAAATAACAAAAAACACATCTTTGATATTCTTTTCTTTGTCATTAGTCTCATTATTTGAACACTTTCAATGATCTCTTCCTCTAATTGAGTAGGATTTCCTTGAAATATAGGGAAACACCCTGATTTTTGGAGTTGATATAATTGAGGTTCTACTGTACATATTTAAATATGAGGCATTACCCACTAAAAATTCTTCTGCTTTCTGCTCAGTTTCAAATGATTAGCTAGTGTTCTCTCTTCTATTTCCCTTACCAGTGAAGATTCGAAATCCTTAAACAATGAACATGAGTCCCCTCCCAAGTCTGAAGATTCTGATAAAACTAATGATAAATCAAATATTGTATAAAACAATGAAAATAGGGCCAAATTTAGTTGTACAAAAGAACAAATTAGGGAAGAAATGTCCTTTTATTTTTAAATTAAATAACAAAAAGTAAAAAACACATCTTTGATATTCTTTTCTTTGTCATTAGTCTCATTATTTGAACACTTTCAATGATCTCTTCCTCTGATTGAGTAGGATTTCCTTGAAATATAGGGAAACACCCTGATTTTTGGAGTTGATATAATTGAGGATTTGAGGTTCTACTGTACATATTTAAATATGAGGCATTACCCACTAAAAATTCTTCTGCTTTCTGCTCAGTTTCAAATGATTAGCTAGTGTTCTCTCTTCTATTTCCCTTACCAGTGAAGATTCCAAATCCTTAAACAATGAACATGAGTCCCCTCCCAAGTCTGAAGATTCTGATAAAACTAATGATAAATCAAATACAGTGCCTCAGAACACTTGTACTTCCGTCGTCCCTTACAAAGTCCTCCTTCCTACTCCTGTTCCTGTTCCTTGTACATCTGGCATTCCAATACATATTCAAGGAGCTCCTTACATGAATGTAATCCCTGTGCAGCCTACTCCTGTGGGAAATGTGTATTTAGGGTAAGTGGGAAAGAAAAAGATAAACCTCTGTGGAACTTATTCAATAAATAGGCAGTTAATAGTAACAGCATTTATTTGTACAATATTGAAATTGAGCTCTTATAAAATAATGTTTAAATGTGTACAAATAAGTATCTCGGGCCTCCAGGCATTAAGTAGGTGATGTAAATAAATCTGAGTAGGGTAACAACAATAACTAATTAGGTTTATAGTGTAACAAAATTTCCTCTTTGTTGATCATGCTTTAAGTAAAAAAAAAATAAAGACTTTGTTTTAATTATTTTATTTTAACTCTCAGGGAAGGCTGGAATTCCAGAAGTCGTGGGAGAGGTGACTACAGAGGAGCACCCAGAGAAAGATATAGTCCACCACGACATGAGATGTCCCCTCCTGTCAAACGCATGCGTCCAGACTGGTATGTATTTCACATAGTAAAATTGTCTTATGGATAAATATTATTGTTATTTCAATTACTTTAGCTCTTGCTGATTGATGATGGTGAAAAAGCCATCATTATTATATCTGCCTTCACAATGGATACCTATCTTCTTCTTTATTTATTTATTCTGCCATTACCATTCTATGAAAGCTAAAGCTGCTAAAACAACAACAATATCTTCTTTTCTTTTTTACATTTCTGTGCACACAAGTAAATTGTTTTCTTTGCCCAATATTTATCATAAACAAGGTAATGCTAATGAAAATATTTCTTTCAGGGATGAAGCCAGACCTTTACCATATGAGAGACCTGTATACCCAAGTGCTTACAATCCTGGCTGGCCCTCACATGAACCTAGCTATGCTCCTGCTGCTCCCAGGTAAGTGCCTATGTAATAGTGTATGAGGCATTTTGTAGGATTCAATCTCATTTATAAAGGGACTATCTTCAGCATTTGATTCTTAATGGATAGGGAACCAAATTTTGCACACAAAGCTCTGGAATGTAAAATGTTGGTAACAATTTGAACTTCTTTTATTTATTTTCTTTTTGCTTTCAATTTCTAAATCTCTGAAATGTAAAACGTTATTGAAATTTTGGATTTTTTTACCCCCCAATTTCTAAATGGTTGTGACACTCTTGCTACCTTGATATACTTACTTGGAAGCAAAACCTAATCTATTGGTATTTTTCTTCCATCTCCAGGGGTGTAGCACCAAGCAGTTCAGCGGAAAGTTTGGAGACCCAGCCTCCAATGCTCTCGTTGAAGGCATTCATGCAGACTCAGGATGACAATGTAGGTGTGGACGAAGCCCTCAAGAAGTACAACGAGTACAAGTTGGAGTTCCGTCGTCAGCAGCTGAATGAGTTCTTTGTGGCACATAAAGATGAAGAATGGTGAGTTTTGTGTGTAAAATTTTATATTGTTTGACTGCTGAAAATTGTTTGGAGAATAGGGCTTTTTCAGAAGCCAAATCGGACGGAGACTTGGAAGATGAAAAGAAAGATCTGGCAGAAAACGGAGTCAAAGATGAAGGAGAAGATGGAGAAGACGAGAAAATCAAAGGTAATTTCCACCACCTCGTCTTGTTCCAGGAACTAGCTTTGTACTTTGCAATAATGTACACTTTGCCCATGATCTTGCATGAATGATTTTTGATTGATCAAATGTTGGAAATCGTGCAAAGATCTAAAATTTAAATCCAAAGAAACTGGACTAAATAAGTAATCAATCTGATCAATTGACCTAATAAACTCTTTGTTTAAAGGTTAAAATTATGAAATTCGATCGCCGTATTGTGGGTTTATAGGTAGACTAAAATCTTGGTTTATGGTTTAAGTTCTAAACTTTGGATCACATTTAAATCTCAAACTTGTGGCCCGGATATCAGTGGTTGCTCACCTAAGGCCTGTTGCACACACACCGGTTTTGGACGATCGATTTTTTTACCGGTCGTCCAACTTCCAATAGTGACCGGCACCGATCACCGGTCGGCGTGTGTGCAAGGTCCCATTCCGACGTGTGCTTCACTATGACCGGTAAAAAATCGGTCTGACCGGTAAAAAAATCGGTCGTCCAAAACCGGTGTGTGTGCAACGGGCCTAAGAATTTAGAGTTCAGAATTTTAGATGACAGTTTAGCCAACATAACATTGTACCGTTGTAGACCCCGACTCACCAAGTGCTACGCCAGGCGAGGAAAACGGGGTGAAAAAAGCTGAAGATCCCAGCTCAAGTCCAGGTAAAATAATGGCCACGCTCTTGTCTTCTGGGTGTTCAAGTTATACTAACCCTTACGTATTCTTGAGAGTTCATTGCAAGGGTCGTTACATTAATTAGACTTACTTTATCATGGACACTCGTTGCTTGAAGTTGAAAGCCCAGAAGAGGTTAGGTAGTAGAACAGACTCTTAGTGTCTCCCGCGGCTCTTCTACTACCTAACCTCTTCTGGGCTTTCAACTTGAAGCAACAAGTGTCCATGATAAAGGTAGGTATTCCATACCTCGGCTGGGATTGAACCCACGCCCTCCTGTTTACCAGGTGAGCGCCTTGACCACTACACCACCGAGGTAGGGAGACTCTTAGTGTCTACCGCGGCTGTTCTACTAGCTAACCTCTTCTGGGCTTTCAACTTCAAGCAACGAGTGTCCATGATAATGTAAGTCTAATTATACTAACCCAACTAACAAGGCGGTTTACCGATTTGCATTTGGCAACTACATGGTACTAATGGGTTGTTTTGTTTGCATTGAGAAATTGTTCTCCCCTTGCTTTAGTTTTCTGTTTCTAATTATACTAACCCAACTAACAAGGCGGTTTACCGATTTGCATTTGGCAACTACATGGTACTAATGGGTTGTTTTTGTTTGCATTGAGAAATTGTTCTCCCCTTGCTTTGGTTTTCTGTTGCCTCGTCCTTTATTTGATCGTGCCAGTCTTCTTGTCCTCAAATATGAAGTTCCTAATTTTAATGTACATGAATTTTTTGTCCTGAAATATGTAAGTATGCTGCAAATATCGGGATCTTTGACCATTTATCCTCAAACATGAAATTCCTAATTATGTAGGTACAACGTAAAGTTGCTCCTTGTAACTTGCAGATGAGTGTTTTACTGTCTTCTTAATGTACATGAATTTTTTGTCCTGAAATATGTAAGTATGCTGCAAATATCGGGATCTTTGACCATTTATCCTCAAACATGAAATTCTTAATTATGTAGGTACATAAAATTTGTAACTTGCAGATGAGTGTTTTACTGTCTTTCACAAACATGGTAGGTATCACCTTTATCTTTTCCCATGGGTAGTTCGGGTTAGACTACGCCCAGCATGGTTGATATCCTGCCTGGTGAACGTCTGGACAAATGACTTATCAGGCCTAAATCCTTATATCACCTTCTATCAGTTGTAAAGTTGCTCCTTCCAAGCCGATATATGTAAATACTTGCCAAATTTGATTTCTTCAGCCTGCAACCTTGTTGAACCTTATAACTCTTGTAAGTTGCTCCTTCCAAGCCGATATATGTAAATACTTGCCAAATTTGATTTCTTCAGCCTGCAACCTTGTTGAACCTTATAACTCTTGTACATATGATAATTCTATGATTTTGTTTTCCAGAGGGTGTTTATTTCTTCGTTGGTTTAACAAAACGTTAACTAACCTCTATTGCTAGCTTGTTCCTAAAATAATTGTGTTACTCACGTTTTTGCTTCTTAAAAACAGTCTGGGGTCTTTTGGTAACTTTTCGGAGGCACTTTTTAAACAATTGCACGTCTCATTTCAAGATGCCGAAAATTTCCAGAGGGTGTTTATTTCTTCGTTGGTTTAACAAAACGTTAACTAACCTCTATTGCTAGCTTGTTCCTAAAATAATTGTGTTACTAACGTTTTTGCTTCTTAAAAATAGTCTGGGATCTTTTGGTAACTTTTCGGAGGCACTTTTTAAACAATTGCACGTCTCATTTCAAGATGCCGAAAACGTACTATAGCCTAGATTATTAGAATAATAATAGTAATTGACTTTTGTAGTAGGTGACCACTAGGCGAGGTTAACGCCGGAGGCGTTCTCTACCACCCAACCCTTAGAGTTCCATTATTATGTGGTCAAAGTCTCAAATAAAACAGGATAAAATTCCATGCCTCGGCTGGGATCGAACCCACGCCCTCCTGTTTTCCAGGCGAGCGTCTTAACCACTACGCCACCGAGGCAGCTTATGAGGGTGTTTATAACGAGTGTAATTGTTTTGTGTACTCTGTTTCAGTAGAAAAAGGCGAACTCAGTGACGATGAAGACAAAGAGAATGTCACTACCGCTGGGATCGAACCCACGCCCTCCTGTTTTCCAGGCGAGCGTCTTAACCACTACGCCACCGAGGCAGCTTATGAGGGTGTTTATAACGCGTGTAATTGTTTTGTGTACTCTGTTTCAGTAGAAAAAGGCGAACTCAGTGACGATGAAGACAAAGAGAATGTCACTACTATTGAATCTGATGATGTTGAACAGGTGAGTGAGATAGAAATAGACCGGTAGAAAATATTGAATAAGATTCTTTTCATTATTATTTTAATCTTTATTTCAGAATAATAGGTACATAACATGCATAATTCTCCTCCCAAGCTACAATTCTAACTTCTAAGAGGAGGTATGAGAGATAAGAAATGAGAAGAAAGAAAAGAACTTTCCAAAGACATAAGTGTCACATGGGATTGCATGATTTTTTTTTTTTTATGTTGTGAATAAAGCTACAACAACATCATTGTACATTCTTCTGACAGAGGGATTTTCCGGATTTCTTCTTCAACCTTCTCTCTTTCATTCCTTAATGTTTCCCTTTGCAGAACGGAGGGGAGAGCAAAAATGAACCTCCACCACGGGCCCTGCACAGAACTTCCTCTATATTCTTGAGAAATCTGGCGCCTACAATAACCAAGGCAGAAGTTGAAAATGTAAGTCAATGGCCTTTTCGCTGTGAGGTCAGGTGCTTGTTATTTGTATTTTTTGGTGGGTAGCACAAATGTCTGACTGGTCTCTATATTCTTGAGAAATCTGGCGCCTACAATAACCAAGGCAGAAGTTGAAAATGTAAGTCAATGGCCTTTTCGCTGTGAGGTCAGGTACTTGTTATTTGTATTTTTTGGTGGGTAGCACAAATGTCTGACTGGGGGACTTTAAATATTGAGTAGACTAGCTTAGTCTGGCTTGGGACTTTAAAGAGGGAGGATACCCGCCTGAAATTTCCCTTAATGGCCTTTTCGCTGTGAGGTCAGGTGCTTGTTATTTGTATTTTTTGGTGGGTAGCACAAATGTCTGACTGGTCGACTTTAAATATTAAGTAGACTAGCTTAGTCTGGCTTGGGACTTTAAAGAGGGAGGATACTCGCCTGAAATTTCCCTTGCTAAAGAAATAGCAAAGGTTGAGTGCGAACGGCATCCACTCGTATATGCCGAAAACGTACTATAGCCTAGATTATTAGAATAATAATAGTAATTGACTTTTGTAGTAGGTGACCACTAGGCGAGGTTAACGCCTTAGGTGTTCTCTACCACCCAACCCTTAGAGCTCCATTATTATGTGGTCAAATCCTATGCAAGGCTGATTGAGAGGAGAGGCTGGCGAAAAACGCCGACCCCGTCTGAACACGGGAAATGGTGAGGAAGAAGAAGAGGTGGGTAGCAAAAAACTGACTAGTGAAAAAACCGACGTTAGTGTAAACGTAAGAAAGAGATAGTTGATGGATGCTGGTTCAGCATAGCTTTTATTGAGTAATTAGCTAATCAATAGGCATCTGACCTATTTTTCATTAACTTACAGCTATGCAAGAGATACAGTGGATTCCTACGGGTAGCCATAGCGGATCCACAACCTGATAGACGTTGGTTCAGACGAGGCTGGGTCACTTTCCGACGTGATGTGGACATCAAGGAAATCTGCTGGAATTTGAACAACATCCGTGTAAGTAGCCCAGAGTGGTACTTGGAAGAACTATGCTCTAGAGTCTAGAATAGTATTTCAAGAATAAGTACCTATCCAACATTCTGAAGTACATATTACGTAGGTATACATATTTCGTGAATAGTAGGGTTAAAAACTTTGAACAACATCCGTGTAAGTAGCCCAGAGTGGTACTTGGAAGAACTATGCTCTAGAATAGTATTTCAAGAATAGGTACCTATCCAACATTCTGGAGTACATATTACGTATACATATTTCGTGAATAGTAGGGTTAAAAATTCATAATCTTAGAATGTAGGTATGTAGAATGTAGATGTACCGTACCGTGTTTATTATTTTTATATGATTACTTTTTTCACGTTATACGTTTGAACAACATCCGTGTAAGTAGCCCAGAGTGGTACTTGGAAGAACTATGCTCTAGAATAGTATTTCAAGAATAGGTACCTATCCAATATTCTGAAGTACATATATTACGTATACATATTTCGTGAATAGTAGGGTTAAAAATTCATAATCTTAGAATGTAGGTATGTAGATGTACCGTACCGTGTTTATTATTTTTATATGATTACTTTTTTTCATGTTATACCTATTTCAGTGTAATCTGGAACCAAGAATAGTGTAGAGTCAGCCCATCTACACACGGAGCACGAAGAAACTAAACCAGTTCGAGTTACTAACTGGTCACTAATCAGGTTCTTTTCAGTACCTCCGTGTGTAGATGGGCTTAGAGTAGTAACATGTTTTGAACAATGAACTGGTCACTAATCAGGTTCTTTTCAGTACCTCCGTGTGTAGATGGGCTTAGAGTAGTAACATGTTTTGAACAATGTAATGTAGTAACATAAAGGAATTTTAATTGTGTTTAGCATAAATGCTGAGGTTGGTATAATGTAGTAAATAAAATGTTTTGATTTCAGCTCCGGGACTGTGAGTTGGGAGCCATCGTGAACCGAGATCTAAGCAGACGTGTGAGGACTGTAAGCGGTCTGACCTCACTCAAACCTGTGGTACAGTTCGACATGAAGCTCAGTGCCAAGATCATTCAGAACTTGGACTCTCGAATGGGTATGTAATCATTATGAAAAAACATCAGCTCCCTGTAGTAGTCACTGCGCTCGCCTTGCACGCAGGAGACCCGGGTTCGATTCCCAGCTCAAAAAAATTATATCATGGAAACATCAGCTCCCTGTAGTAGTTACTGCGCTCGCCTTGCACGCAGGAGACCCGGGTTCGATTCCCAGCTCAAAAAAATTATATCATGCAAATGACCGATTCCGTGAGCAATGATGTTGTAGCCTCGTGAGGAAAATGAGTAGCTATAATACGATAGCCTGTGAACTTTTTTTGACGGGAATCATTTTATTCTTATTTTCAAAAATCGTGTTCGTGTTCAAATTATTTTCTCATCCGCCGGATTCGACCCCCAGGTCTGTGGACTGACGGTCAGGAGCCTGCCCAGCAACCGATGAGCTACACCCTATCCTCGAAGAATCCCGTGCTACAGAACATCACAGATTATCTGATAGAAGAGGCTTCGGCTGAAGAAGAAGAACTGCTTGGGAAAAGTGAAGAAAATACGGAGGAAACTGAGCAGGTATGTTTGTGTGTGTGTGTGTGTGTGTTTTTTTTTTTTTTTAAGAAGAGGTTTGATAGGGGGAACTGTAACTGCTAAGGTCTCATCGTCCCGAAATCAAAGAAGAAGAAGAGTTATTGTTATTGTTGTTGTTGGTTTGATAGGGGGAACTGTAACTGCTAAGGTCTCATCGTCCCGAAATCAAAGAAGAAGAAGAAGAGTTAGAAGAGGTTTGATAGGGGGAACTGTAACTGCTAAGGTCTCATCGTCCCGAAATCAAAGAAGAAGAAGAAGAGTTATTGTTGTTGTTGTAGCAGCTTCAGCTGTAGCCGAACGGTGATGGCAATGAAGAAAGTATATCTCGTCCTGAATCGTAGTCAACCATCGCATCGTCAGGGCTTGGGCTTATTCTCTAAAAGCAGAGAGAACCCTTTGAAAACTGCCAACTTGCTAGGCTGGTTAGAATTAGCTGTTCTCCTCCCTGTTTATAGTCCCTCAGCTAGACACTGTTGTTAAAGTTGATTTCTCTGTGCTCCAGGTGGACCCCAATGTATTACGAGTGCTGGATCGTCTGATACTTTACTTGCGTATCGTTCACTCAGTGGATTACTATAACCATTGCGAGTATCCCAATGAAGATGAGATGCCCAACCGATGTGGCATCATACACACGCGTGGGAGTGCTCCGGCCTCGAAGGTAAGTTTAGTAATCTCGGACAATTTAATTTACCAAAATAACTAGAATTATAATATAATTATATTGTAGAGTTAACTAGCCTAGTTATCTGTAGAGTTTGTCGGCTGATATTTCTGTTTCAGTGCTTATCTATACTTCTCGCATAGGACTGAAAAGTCCCCTTTACTCCAGCAGTAGGCTACTACTATTACTGTGGTCAAATTCTCAAATTATATTGAGGATAAAATTCCATACCTCTGCTGGGTTTGAACTCACGCCCTCCTATTTACCAGTCGAACGTCTTGACCACTACGCCACCGAGACAGGTATTACACACGTCGTATTTCTTCTCCCGCAGGTTACTCCCCAGGAGATCACCGACTACTGTTCGACATTCCAGAACAAGATGTCTTCCCTCGTAAGTTCTCCTCAGGAACCAACGCCCGAGGAATTAGACCAGCTAGGCGCTAAGAAGACGGACGCTGAGGTTGAAAAATTCATAGCGGCCAACACACAAGAAATATCGACGGACAAGTGGTTGTGTCCGCTCTCCGGGAAGAAATTCAAGGGTCCCGACTTCATTCGGAAACACATCTTCAACAAGCATGCTGAGAAGGTGGAGGAGGTGAAGAAAGAGGTGAGTTTATTTATTTATTTACACGCTAAGCAACAAGGCCATGTGTGAAGGTGAGTTTGTTTTGTCTTGTAGACAACTCATTAATGTGTTCGTGCGCATGCGTTTCTGAGCATTTCTTAAACTCTGACCTCACAACTCTAAGCTTTTTTTTTTATTAGAACAGCAGATGAAATATGTATTTTCAACCTTTTAAAGTTACTTTTTATTTGAGTGTTCTTTTACCCTAACTTTTACAATATCTTTAACCGTTTTGTCGCTATAGCTGAAAACCGCCAAAAAAAAACGGTCGAAATCTGTCCAAAATCGGTCAAAATACCGCCAAGCGTAGCAACCATCTCAACTAAACGTTTTTTGTGCATCCCTTGTCACATTTGTGAACAACATACCAAATTTCAAGTCTCTAGCTTGTACCGTTCCCGAGATATTGTTAAATTACACTAAAACGTGTTTTGGCACTAAAAACTGACCATCGAAATTTTGACCCGATTACATTACTTTCCTTCCTACAGGATAAGGAAAGTAAAAAAATGTCGCGGGTTCGATTCCCGCCCAGGGCAAACTTTATCTTTTTTTTTTGTACCTTGGAACCGCTTTCGCATTACTTTAAAACACGTTCTTTTAGATCCATGCCAGGGTTTATATGCGACCTGGAAAACCTGGAAAAGTCATGGAATCTGAAAATTGACCACAAAGTCATAGAAAATCGTGAAAATTTAAAAACCTGGAAAAGTCATGGAATTTGTCACCCGTCAATAATTAAAAATGTTCAAATTAAATATCAAGCTTTTCCGAAAAACTTACCACAAAGTCATAGAAAATCGTGAAAATTTAAAAACCTGGAAAAGTCATGGAATTTGTCACCCGTCAATAATTAAAAATGTTCAAATGAAATATCAAGTTTTTCCGAAAAACGGAACTCTAAGCTTTTTTTTTATTAGAACAGCAGATGAAATATGTATTTTCAACCTTTTAAAGTTACTTTTACAGAGTTTTGACCTCAGATATGGATTTTTTTACGTAGAAATCGACCTTTCCTTCATAATTTTTACCCAATTGCAACTGCTCCATGTTTTTAAACGGACCTGCGAACCGCTTCGGGTATAAAGATAGTATTGCCATCAATCAATGTGGCCTTGTTGAAGGCTGCGGAATATTTGGGGCTATTTTTGAAGCTCTTTATGTCTACTGGACATGTGATGATTCAACAGAGACTTGGTAACAAATTTGTCGGTACATAGGTGACAAGCGTGAGGTCTTTGCCCTGTATGTATTCTACGGTGTACAGTCTTGTTGAAGGCTGCGGAATATCTGGGGCTATTTTTGAAGCTCTTTATGTCTACTGGACATGTGATGATTCAACAGAGACTTGGTAACAAACCAAAATTTCAAACCCACCTTAGGAATATTGTTTGTTCCCGGACATATGGGCAATTGGGCCGTTCTTACGATTGTATGAATGTGAAATTACAAAATTTCAAACCCACCTTAGGAACATTGTTTGTTCCCGGACATATGGGCAATTGGGCCGTTCTTACGATTGTATGAATGTGAAATTCATTAATGTGTTCGTGCGCATGCATTTCTGAGCACTTCTTAACCTCTGACCTCACAACTCTAAGCTTTTTCATTAGAACGGGAGTTGAACTGGAATTTATATAAGGTGCCCCTCCTTCGTTCGTGAGATTCCGGAAATTCCGATTACGTAAGAAGAGATTACGTCCATGTGGATTTAGGTTTTAGGATACATATATTTGCCCCTCCTTCGTTCGTGAGATTCCGGAAATTCCGATTACGTAAGAAGAGATTACGTCCATGTGGATTTAGGATACATATATTTGTAGTAATGGCTGGATTACACGACATCAGTAGGCAGTCAGTCCTACTGCTACCTTCGTGTTAACACCACTGGCGTCTAGTGACAGTGTTCTGCAGTCGGACTAAATGCACTTCTCTACAGCTGCAAAATAGAATCTGACCAACTGGACAGGAATGTTGCTGGACACCAGTGTTTTACGAGGCCAGTATGTAGAGTCTACATTGTAAACTGCTTATTGACCATGTGTAATTCAGCCATAAGCTTTCTGGCTGTCTCCAGTTACTAGGCATTTGTAGATTGTCAAGCCCCAAAGAAGTGGGTTTGTGTCGATTAGCAATACGGATCGACTGTCTTTTGACACTTAATCACTTCTTGGGGTTTTGATTTAAGTATACATATGCTGCATATTTTTACACGAGGCTTTTATAAAAGAGATGGTCCCTATACCACATACCTAGGTTAAGATATTATGTGTAATGTTTATAGTACCTAAGCTCTATCTATAAAACTTTATCTGATCGACTGTCTTTTGACACTTAATCACTTCTTGGGGTTTTGATTTAAGTATACATATGCTGCATATTTTTACACGAGGCTTTTATAAAAGAGATGGTCCCTATACCACATACCTAGGTTAAGATATTATGTGTAATGTTTATAGTACCTAAGCTCTATCTATAAAACTTTATCTTTTTTTTCTAGTGAGATCGAATTATCCTGTTTTATAAATACAAGGAATTTATTATTGATTTTGAAGAAAAACAACTTACTTGCCTTAGAGTTACGGTGCGGTGTTCTATTTAGATTCAAATTTAAATTCTAGACATACGACAGATGTTATATGTCTACCAATATTCCAGTCTAAGATTTAAGGGGGGTACACGCTATATCTTATCCATAAAAAAGTATCAAGAAACCCTAAAATAGAAGTGATGGCACAAGTTTTATGTTTAAGCGCAACGTTTGTTTTTTGAAGACTTTTTTTAAACACCAGCTTAAAGTGAACTCAGTTGTTTCTTGTCCCTTTTATCATCTGTTAGTGAGTTCTAACGGTTGAGATCTAATGTGTATTGTCTGAAATTTTTCAGTAAATCCCAAGTTTTATAACAAATACCTAGTTGTTAAGAAATATTTTCAGTGTAATTTGAACAATTAATAAAATTCAGTTCTGCATTTTCTTCTCTACAGTTCTTTTGTTGTCTATCTATTTTCTACTAACAGAACAAGTCGAATCCTTATATATTCTTCCCCAATTGTTAATTTATTCTTATTATTACCCTCATAAAAGTCCTCTTCTTCCTCGCGTTTTCCCGTGTACAAACGGGGTCGACATTTTTCGTCAGCCTTTCAATCAGCCCTAGGTGACTGCTTTGGGTTGACATTTGGTTTTAGCTACAAAAAAATTACGAGTGGATGCCCTTTGGACTTAACCTTTTACAAACGGGGTCGACATTTTTCGTCAGCCTTTCAATCAGCCCTAGGTGACTGCTTTGGGTTGACATTTGGTTTTAGCTACAAAAAAAATACGAGTGGATGCCCTTTGGACTTAACCTTGGCTATTTCTTTAGTAAGGTGATTTCCAGGCTGGTATCCTCCCAAGCCAGACTATTACCCTCATAAAAGTACCTACAGAAATAAATTGAAACAAAATCAGATGGCGTCTGCTGAAGAGACAAATATTTGAAACAATTTTACCAAAGATTGGAAACTATTCGACTTGCGATAACTTTTCTTGGTAGGTATTGACTTTCCGGATGTTAAATGGCATCCCTATGTCTACTGGACATGTGATTATTCAACAGAGACTTCGTAACAAACTTGTCGGGACATAGGTGGCAAGCGTGAGGTCTTTGCCCTGTATGTATTCTACGGTGTACAGCTAACGAGCTGGTCTGTGTGAAGCCTTTACCACAGAACTCACACTTGTATGGCTTCTCCCCAGTGTGAGTTCTTAGATGTACTACTAGGGCACTACTAGTACGGGAAGCTTTACCACACGTGGGGCACACGAACGGTCTCTCATCAGTATGAATTCTTATATGAGCTTTCAGAGCTTCCTTACAGTTTACTACTTTGAAACATATCTTACATTGAGCACCTCGTTTTAAGTGAACACTAGAGATATGACGTTTCAGGATATTTTTTCCTGTGAGATATTTGCCACACGTATCACACTGGTAATTTCGGTCTAAAGCTAAATGTATCTTCTTGTGTGTGGTCAAGTTTTTCTTGTTGACAAAGATTTTCTTACATACAGAGCAGGTATGGGGCTGAGCACAATGTTGCTTGATATTGTGAACATTGAGTTCATTCTTAGAGAGGAATCCAAGCTGACATATCTTACAGAAAACATTGTAGTCTTTTATATGACGACTCTTGTGTTTGACCAGGTAATATTTTTGTGTTGAAGTGTAGCTACATAAATCACATGAGAACAAGCCTTGTGTAGCGTGATCTTTTCTTTCGTGTTTTTTCCTCTGTTCTTTCGTATCAAACTCTTGTGAACAGAGACGGCATGGGAACTTGGTATCTGACGTCACATTATCTTCATCATCTAGTTTATCTGATTCTTCATCCTCCTCACTCGAAAAATTCCTTTTCTCATTTTCATCCTCAAGGAAGCTCCACAAACCTTCCTTTTTAATTTCAATGTCGTGAGCATCGGTAGACCTTTTCCTTTGATTTAGTTTTCTGACGGGATCTTTTCCTGCATTTTCTCGATGTATTTTTCGTTTAGCTTTTTTACCATTTATATTTTGTCTGTAACATAGGTAAGAAAAAAATCCATATATTTAGAATATTCGGACCCAACATGACATAGGTGACATTGAGGAAGACTGTTACATACAATATAGAATACATGTGTTTGGTTCAACAATTTGTGATTATTATTATTTTATTTATTTATTACTATTATTATATTATTATTTTTTACATAAAGGACCTGGAACTTTGAAACAGACCATGTTGGGGCTAAGGAGAATACGAGACCAGTTGCGCTGACTTAAGTGAGGTTTCGAGTTCACAAAGTTTCATAGCAATCGGATGAGCGGTTTGACCTGGCATAAAGTTCGAACAAACACACAAACAAACAAATATTCATTTTTATATATTAGATTATTCATAAAGGACCTGAAACAGTCCATGTTAAGGTTTAGGAGAATACATGTGAAATTAAGACCATAATAATAACTGATTTAAAAGAGATCGTCCTTCAGAACAATGGCCTCT
Organism: Diaphorina citri; assembly: GCF_000475195.1. Lineage (NCBI taxonomy): Eukaryota > Metazoa > Arthropoda > Insecta > Hemiptera > Psyllidae > Diaphorina > Diaphorina citri. Next base: position 54,037 of record NW_007377554.1, on the reverse strand, counting down.
CTCTGTATTTTAATCAATGATGTGACTATTGTTTCAGTTTCCAATACGGGGCGTACCCAGCATACCAGCCCTACCCCAGAGGAGCATTCGGAGGTTTTGCCCGTGGTGGGCGTGGCTATGGGCGAGGTGGGAGAGGAGGGGGCATGGACTATCGCCCTGTTATTCACTATCGCGATCTAGATGCCCCCCGGGAGCCTGAGGAATTTATAGAGAATACAAGACCAGTTGCGCTGACTTAAGTGAGGTTTCAAAGTCAAAGAGCAGAAAAATGAGGAACTAGGGAATTTTTCTTTTTCTAAATAAAGGTCCATGCCAAATTTGGTGCTTTCCTGACGAAATGCAGCTTTTTTGACGTTAGGCCACCGTATAAAATGTAGAAAACAAAAATACAAACAACTTTTTAATTCATTATCCTTCGAAAAAATTTACTGGAAACGCGATACTGTGAGAATACCTTCCCTCCTTCGTTCGTGAGATTCCGGAAATTCCGATTACGTAAGAAGAGATTACGTCCATGTGGATTTAGGATACATATATTTGTAGTAGTTCAGCCATAAGCTTTCTGGCTGTCTCCAATTACTAGGCATTTGTAGATTGTCAAGCCCCAAAGAAGTGGGTTTGTGTCGATTAGCAATACGGATCGACTGTCCTATGCAAGGCTGATTGAGAGGAGAGGCTGGCGAAAAACGCCGACCCCGTCTGAACACGGGAAATGGTGAGGAAGAAGAAGAGGTGGATAGCAAAAAACTGACTACTGAAAAAACCGACGTTAGTGTAAACGTAAGAAAGAGATAGTTGATGGATAGATCGACTGTCTTTTGACACTTAATCACTTCTTGGGGTTTTGATTTAAGTATACATATGCTGCATATTTTTACACGAGGCTTTTATAACAGAGATGGTCCCTATACCACATACCTAGGTTAAGATATGTGTAATGTTTATAGTACCTAAGCTCTATCTATAAAACTTTATCTTTTTTTTCTAGTGAGATCGAATTATCCTATTTTATAAATACAAGGAATTCTCATCATTATGAATTCTACTATGAGCTGTTAGAGCTTCCTTACAGTTTAGTACTTTAAGACATATCTTACATTGAGCACCTCGCTTTAGGTGAACACTAGAGATATGAGACTTCAGGTGAAATGTTCTTGCGAAAGATTTGCCACACACATCACACTGGCAATTTTTGTCTATTGGTAAATGTATCTTTTTGTGTGCAGCCAAAGTAACCTTGTTGACAAAGATTTTCTTACATACAGGGCAGGTATGGGGCTGAGCATCATGTTGCTTGATATTGTGAACATCGAGTTCATTCTTAGAGAGGAATCCAAGCTGACATATTTTACAGAAAACATTGTAGTCCTTTATATGACGACTCTTGTGTTTGACCAAGTAATATTTTTGCGTTGAAGTGTAGCTACATAAATCACATGAGAACAAGCCTTGTGTCTCGTGATCTTTTCTTTCGTGCTTTTTCCTCTGTTCTTTCGTATCAAACTCTTGTGAACAAAGACGGCATGGGAACTTGGTATCTGACGTCACATTATCTTCCTCATCATCTAGTTTATCTGATTCTTCATCCTCCTCACTCGAAGAATTCCTTTTCTTATTGAATTTCTCTTTTTCATCCTCAAGGATGCTCCAAAAAGTTTCCTCATCATTTAGTTCATCTGATTCTTCATCTTCCTCACTCGAAGAATTCCTTTTCTCATTTACTCTCTCTTCTTCATCCTCAAGAATGCTAAACAAAGTGTCCTCATCAATTAATTCAATATCATCGTGAGCAGCAGGGGACATCTTCCTTCGATTTAGTTTTCCGACAAGGTCTTTTCCTGCATTTTCTTGATTTATTTTTCGTTTAGCTTTATTACCATTTATATTTTGTCTGTAACATAGGTAAGAGAAAATTCCAAACATTTAGAACATTGGACAAGGACACAGGTGACATTGAAGAACACTGTTACATACAATAATAAGTTAAGTAGGTATAATAGAATACATGTGATTGGTTCAACAATTCGTGATTATTATTATTTTACTAATATTACTAGCCGTAAATTCTGCTAGTAAATCCTTAAGGAAACGTTCTTGTAGGAAACAATGTCACTCATCCATTTAGTGGTCTTGCTCGGCCCCTTAAGGAAACGTTCTTGTAGGAAACAATGTCACTCATCCATTTAGTGGTCTTGCTCGGCGTAGCTTAACAAAAACGAACCGAAAAAGAGCCTATAACCTTCACGGGAGTGCAAGCAATAAGTTCACAAAGTTTCATAGCAATCGGATGAGCGGTTTGACCTGGCATAAAGTTCGAACAAACACACAAACAAACAAATATTCATTTTTTTATATATTAGATTATTCATAAAGGACCTGAAACAGTCCATGTTAAGGTTTAGGAGAATACAAGACCAGTTGCGCTAACTTAAGTGAGGTTTCAAAGTCAAAGAGCAGAAAAATGAGGAACTAGCGAATTTTTCTTTTTCTTAAACGACTTCTAGATCCCGAGAAAAACAATTTAAAAATACCGTTAGATATTAAAATCTGACGTCACAGCGTACGCTCCTGTACGCGATGACCTCACATCAACCGAGCAAAGCTCTCTTGCAGACAACACATTAATGTGTTCGTGCGCATGCATTTCTGAGCACTTCTTAACCTCTGACCTCACAACTCTAAGCTTTTTCATTAGAACGGGAGTTGAAATATGTATTTTCATTTTTCAACCTTTTAAAGTTACTTTTAAAGAGTTTACTTCAGATATGGATTTTTTACGTAGAAATCGACCTTTCCTTCATAATTTTTACCCAATTGCAACTGCTCCATTACAATATTTCTACATTCGTAAATTAAACATTTAGATTACCTTGATTCCTAGTATTTTGAGGTCTACCTTTAGACCGATGTGATGATGCAGTTTGTCTCATACTGGTACCCTGAAGGTTTTTAACCGGACCTGCGAACCGCTTACGGTATAAAGATAGTATTGCCATCAATCAATGTGGCCTTGTTGAAGGCTGCGGAATATCTGGGGCTATTTTTGAAGCTCTTTATGTCTACTGGACATGTGATGATTCAACAGAGACTTGGTAACGAACTTGTCGGTACATAGGTGACAAGCGTGAGGTCTTTGCCCTGTATGTATTCTACGGTGTACAGCTAACGAGCTGGTCTGTGTGAAGCCTTTACCACAGAACTCACACTTGTATGGCTTCTCCCCAGTGTGAGTTCTTAGATGCACCACTAGGGCACTACTAGTACGGGAAGCTTTACCACACGTGGGGCACACGAACGGTCTCTCATCATTATGAATTCTACTATGAGCTGTTAGAGCTTCCTTACAGTTTAGTACTTTAAGACATATCTTACATTGAGCACCTCGCTTTAGGTGAACACTAGAGATATGAGACTTCAGGTGAAATGTTCTTGCGAAAGATTTGCCACACACATCACACTGGCAATTTTTGTCTATTGGTAAATGTATCTTTTTGTGTGCAGCCAAAGTAACCTTGTTGACAAAGATTTTCTTACATACAGGGCAGGTATGGGGCTGAGCATCATGTTGCTTGATATTGTGAACATCGAGTTCATTCTTAGAGAGGAATCCAAGCTGACATATTTTACAGAAAACATTGTAGTCCTTTATATGACGACTCTTGTGTTTGACCAAGTAATATTTTTGCGTTGAAGTGTAGCTACATAAATCACATGAGAACAAGCCTTGTGTCTCGTGATCTTTTCTTTCGTGCTTTTTCCTCTGTTCTTTCGTGGAAACAGACCATGTTGGGGCTAAGGAGAATACGAGACCAGTTGCGCTGACTTAAGTGAGGTTTCAAAGTCAAAGAGCAGAAAAATGAGTTACTAGGGAATTTTTCTTTTTCTCCAACGACTTCTAGATCCCGAGAAAAAGCAATTTAAAAATACCGTTAGATATTAAACTCTGACGTCACAACATACGCTCCCATCCGCGGTGACGTCACATCAACCGAGCAAAGCTCTCTTGTAGACAACTCATTAATGTGTTCGTGCGCATGCGTTTCTGAGCATTTCTTAAACTCTGACCTCACAACTCTAAGCTTTTTTTTTTATTAGAACAGCAGATGAAATATGTATTTTCAACCTTTTAAAGTTACTTTTACAGAGTTTTGACCTCAGATATGGATTTTTTTACGTAGAAATCGACCTTTCCTTCATAATTTTTACCCAATTGCAACTGCTCCATGTTTTTAAACGGACCTGCGAACCGCTTCGGGTATAAAGATAGTATTGCCATCAATCAATGTGGCCTTGTTGAAGGCTGCGGAATATCTGGGGCTATTTTTGAAGCTCTTTATGTCTACTGGACATGTGATGATTCAACAGAGACTTGGTAACAAACTTGTCGGTACATAGGTGACAAGCGTGAGGTCTTTGCCCTGTATGTATTCTACGGTGTACAGCTAACGAGCTGGTCTGTGTGAAGCCTTTACCACAGAACTCACACTTGTATGGCTTCTCCCCAGTGTGAGTTCTTAGATGTACTACTAGGGCACTACTAGTACGGGAAGCTTTACCACACGTGGGGCACACGAACGGTCTCTCATCATTATGAATTCTACTATGAGCAGTTAGAGCTTCCTTACAGTTTAGTACTTTAAGACATATCTTACATTGAGCACCTCGCTTAAGGTGAACACTAGAGATATGAGACTTCAGGTGAAATGTTCTTGCGAAAGATTTGCCACACACATCACACTGGCAATTTTTGTCTATTGGTAAATGTATCTTTTTGTGTGCAGCCAAAGTAACCTTGTTGACAAAGATTTTCTTACATACAGGGCAGGTATGGGGCTGAGCATCATGTTGCTTGATATTGTGAACATCGAGTTCATTCTTAGAGAGGAATCCAAGCTGACATATTTTACAGAAAACATTGTAGTCCTTTATATGACGACTCTTGTGTTTGACCAAGTAATATTTTTGCGTTGAAGTGTAGCTACATAAATCACATGAGAACAAGCCTTGTGTCTCGTGATCTTTTCTTTCGTGCTTTTTCCTCTGTTCTTTCGTATCAAACTCTTGTGAACAGAGACGGCATGGGAACTTGGTATCTGATGTCACATTATCTTCCTCATCATCTAGTTTATCTGTTTTTGGATCCTGACTCGAAGAATTCTTTTTAGCCTTCTCTTTTGCAGCCGCAATTTCCTCTTTCTCATCTACTACAAGAAAGCTCCACAGCCTTTCCTCTTTAAATTCAATCTCATCATCCTCATCTACAGTGGTCTTTTTTCCTTGATTTAGTTTGATGAGAGGTTTCTTTGCTGCACACTTTTCTTCATTTACTTTTTTAGCTTTTCTACCATTTATATTTTGTCTGTAACATAGGTAAGAGAAGATTCCAAAAATTTAAAATAAAACAATTATCTGAATTCAATATGACACATATTTTAGGAATCAGGAATCAAAGAAGAACTGTTACAATAATTATATTAACTATGATAGAATACATGCTACAGGTCATCGGCACCGGTCTAATAACTCTTTAGTATGGTAATATTTCAAGGGGGGGGGGGCTGAAACCTGTGTTTTCCTGATGCTAGGTGTATTTCACAATTTCATACATATTCATCCTTTTATTTAAACATATTGACACATGGCATAAACACGTCAGCCACTCAGACATCCAAATAAATCAACATCTAGAAACACCTGGCGTAGCGGGGAGACAATGAAAGAATACCCCCGAGTCCTCACGATAAATTGTGAAGTACAAAGTACGATCAAGCGTCCAGAAAGGGGCGCGCACGTCAAGATTTTGATGCACCTCGCCGCCTGGCCTATATTACTGAAGTACAAAGTACGATCAAGCGTCCAGAAAGGGGCGCGCACGTCAAGATTTTGATGCACCTCGCCGCCTGGCCTATATTACAAAAAATGGAGTTTCAAAAGTGCAAAACATTCTATTCTTAAGTTGATCACAAGTAATGTCATGTCCTGTTAGATAAGCGTTCACCATCTCAAAGAGGCATATTGGGGGTAGGTTCCAGATGATGAATGGCATCCCTATGTCTACTGGACATGTGATGATTCAACAGAGACTTGGTAACAAACTTGTCGGGACATAGGTGACAAGCGTGAGGTCTTTGCCCTGTATGTATTCTACGGTGTACAGCTAACGAGCTGGTCTGTGTGAAGCCTTTACCACAGAACTCACACTTGTATGGCTTCTCCCCAGTGTGAGTTCTTAGATGTACTACTAGGGCACTACTAGTACGGGAAGCTTTACCACACGTGGGGCACACGAACGGTCTCTCATCATTATGAATTCTGTTATGAGCGTACAGGGCTTCCTGGGAGTTTAGTACTTTGAGACATATCTTACATTGGGCACCTCGCTTCAAATGCACACTATAGATATGACGTTTCAGGTGATTATTTCCGGTGAAAGATTTTCCACACGTATCACACTGATGATTCCTATTCATAGGTAAATGCAACTTCTTGTGTGTGGTCAAGTTGAATTTGTTGACAAAGATTTTCTTACATACAGGGCAGGTATGGGGCTGAGCATCATGTTGTTTGATATTGTGAACATTGAGTTCATTCTTAGAGAGGAATCCAAGCTGACATTTTTTACAGAATACGGTGTACTCCTTTATATGACGACTCTTGTGTTTGACCAAGTAATATTTGCGTGTGGAAGTGTAGCTACATAAATCACATGAGAACACACCTCGTGTCTCGTGATCTTTTCTTTCGTGCTTTTTCCTCTGTTTTTTCGTACCAAACTCTTGTGAACAGAGACGGCATGGGAACTTGGTATCTGACGTCACATTACGAGTATCTTCCTCATCATCTAGTTCATCTGATTCTTCGTCCTCCTCACTCGAAGAATTCCTTTTTATCTTATTTGTTTTCTCTTTCTCAACAACAGTTTCCTCTTGTTCATCCAGAAGAAAGCTACACAACCCTTCCTCTTTAATTTCAATATCATCATCTGCAGTGGACTTCTTTCTTCGATTTACTTTGCGGACAGGTTTCTGTGTTGCATTTTGATTTGTTTTTCTTTTAGCTTTTGTACCATTTATATTTTGTCTGTAACATAGGTAAGAGGAAATTCCAAATATTTAGAACAGTGTACAGGACCAACATGACATAGGTGGCACTAAAGCAAACATATTAGCTTCAGTTTACCAATCCAATAACTCGCAAGTATGGTACTCAATATTCCATGTTAGGGGTAGTAACAAGAGAACTGATTTTTCTTAACATTGTCTTTCTCATATTTTTTTAAAATACCTACTATTTTGAGCTCTAATAATATTAGTATCGGAGGAACACCAGATGCGTCCCAAACAAAGATCATCCGAGTTGCGTCCGCGGTACCTGAGATTGAACCTATATCTATATACTTGAGACCATAAAGTAAATAAATAAGTATATAACGAACAGGGTGACCAAAATAACAATATGCTATAACTTCTGTATGCTATAGGCCTATAGGAACAAACTTTGAACATGAACGCTAAAGCTATTATTTTTGTACTTGTCTTTTGTGTTTAACCTAACCCTATAATAACACTGGTCACTGCTCAAATTGTGAAAACTCTTTTTTGCGTTTAACCTAACTCTATAACATTGGTCACTGCTCAAATTGTGAAAGCTCCTTTTTGCATTTAACCTAACCCTATAATAACACTGGTCACTGCTCAAATTGTGAAGATCTATTTTTGTACTTGTCTTTTGTGTTTAACCTAACCCTATAATAACACTGGTCACTGCTCAAATTGTGAAAGCTCTTTTTTGCGTTTAACATATAATAACATTGGACACTGCTCATTTGTGACAGCTCCTTTTATAGCAACATTCCATTGACATAACATCTGAAAAAGTACAGTTGAATTTTTAACGTTATCGATTGTAGGTAGTAGGTACTTACATGATGAAAGCTGAAAAAATGCTGCGTACAGTATATTTTGTCACCCTGTACTACATGTATACCTTCAAACTAGGATAAGTATATAAAGTACATAGTTCTAGCTCAGGGACGCAACTCGGATGATAAATTTCAGAAATGGGACGCAAATCGGACGGACGCAACTCGGATTATTTCACAGTCGGGACGCAAGTCAGATCCCCCCATTAGTATCGACTTATGTGTTTTAGGACTGGACTATTATGGTTGAGAGGAATTTCTGTGGGTCAACTTGATAAGGAGAACCAAAAAGGCAGATATATTTTGCAGAACTTCAAAGAAACTCGGATGATAAATTTCAGAAATGGGACGCAAATCGGACGGACGCAACTCGGATTTCACAGTCGGGACGCAAGTCAGATCCCCCCATTAGTATCGACCGATGTGTTTTAGGACTGAACTATTATGGTTGAGAGGAATAATTATATAATATGTATATGTATGTTTTTTTTGTAATTATTTACCTCACGCGGCGTTTACAATTTTCTTAATTTTAGACCAGGGACGCATCGAGTAAATACCACCTACACATCGGAATAGATTTCCCCGATGTGTTTATACAGAAGGAAAGTAAGAACAAACCCAGGGTGGTTAAGAAAATACATAAAAACCAAATCTGTCCACAATCAGGTGGTTACCTGAAAACAAAAGTGTCCGCAATTCGGTAATTTTTTGGGTCAAGTATCCCCAATTCACTGACACTGCAATGTTCATTTGATTTTCAAAGATAAAACTGAAGGTAAGCAGAGTGAACAGTGAGCATGTGGAACTCTTTACTTTATACATGCTTGACCGTACTGCGGAAAAAAAATCGGATTCGAACCTCTTACTTTGGAACGTAATAATCCTTGTGGTAATTTTTCTGGAATATTTGGCACAAGGTTTTTTTTCCAAGATTAAAATTAAGATGGTGGAGAAAACAAGCTTTATGTTTTCGCTGGAATTTTTTCCCTTACCTATAATAACTACACTGGCTAACAAAATTAAGGGAACACTTTTTTCGGTGCAAAAACTATTGTTAATTTCCTTTGCTATACCTAACGTTAACATTTTAATAAATACACATAAAAAATAATTTTCGGTGCAAAAACTATTGTTAATTTCCTTTGCTATACCTAACGTTAACATTTTAATAAATACACATAAAAAATAATAAAAAAAAAAAACTTATCCCACAAGGCCGCATAATCGCATATAATAAGAGTGTTCCCCTAACTTTGTCAACCAGTGTATTTTATAGGCAAATAAATTACCCTGAAAAGTCCTATGTTATATTACACTGGCCAACTTTTTTTTCCGATATCAAATTTGCTTTCAGTTTTTTCTATCACGCAGAGATTTTAATTTACACAGTTTTAAAAATTTGCCAGAAAAGCATGCTTAATGTACAGTGTATGTATATGTAGAAGCTTAATGGAATTAACTTCGATAGGTTTTTCTTGTGTACTAACAGAAACTAACTAAGGCCTCCTACCTTAATAGTTTTTTTTCTGCTTTTTTCAAATCTGATTTTGAGCAGAGATATAAAAACGGGCCTAACGTGATAGAAAAAAAATCAAATCAGCTCATAAAAACGCATCCGAAAATGAATATTGTAGCTTAATGGAATTAACTTCGATAGGTTTTTCTTGTGTACTAACAGAAACTAACTAAGGCCTCCTACCTTAATAGTTTTTTTTCTGCTAATTTCAAATCTGATTTTAAGCAGAGATATAAAGACGGGCCTAACGTGATAGAAAAAAAAAATTCAAATCAGCTCATAAAAACGCATCCGAAAATGAATATTGGGAAATAGCCGTAACAATGAGTAAGTAGCATGTGTTCAAGCAAATCTTGAGCACTGCAGAATCCGTTATCACAAAATGTACAAACACCACATAACTTATCCGAATGTTCTTCTACCAGATGTCTGGTTAATGCTTTGCTACTGCAGAATGCGGCATTGGCACAGTAGGAGCATTTAACCAAATTCAAATGTTGACCAAAATCTTTAGGGTTTGACCAACTCATTTCACAGCAATCACACGAGTATTCAATATTGACCTTTGTCCACTGCTCTTCTTCCCTTGTGTGTTTTCTTTTGTGCAGTTGAAGTCGAGAATTGAAAATATACATATTACATTTCATACAATAAGAGTGTGAATTATGATAGGATTGCATATGGCTGTGAAAGTCACTTTCACGGTCAAAATATAATTTACACACCGGACAGTTCAACGCAAACGCAAATTTCTTCAAAAACAATGGATTGATGTGTTCTTTGATAACTCCCTTGTCTTTCCATTCAAATACGTCGTAAGAATGGCACTCCATGATGTGATTCGTACAATTCTCTCTAGTTGAGAATACTTTTTTGCACAAGACACATGTACTCTTTGCAGATTGCATACTCTCACACACAAAGAATTGAAAATCTTCCACTTTGAACTTGGTAACAATAACTCGAGGTAATATGGCATGGGTTTCATGAACATGGGTTACATATGTGTTAAACTCATAGAATCTCATTTTGCAAAAGTTACATGGTATGGAATGAATAGAGAGATGATTATGCCAACTCTTAAACATATTGAACATTTTACCACAAATATCACACTTGAAAAGTTTTCTCATGATTTTTTTGCCTTTTTTATTTCTAGCTTTACACTCAATCACTTGTTTTAGTTTTGATGTTTTTATTGAGACCGTTAACTTTGGGATAGTCATAGAGCTTGTATTTGTCAGGTTGGAATTTTCTATTTTGGTTTCTGGGCTCTTTATAGGTTCACCGCTTTTAATTTTTCTTACTAAACTGGGGTTCTTTTTGAGCAATACATCATCAAATTGCACAGTGTTATCCAGACATTTTTCTATTTCTTAAGTCACTTTCACGGTCAAAATATAATTTACACACCGGACAGTTCAACGCAAACGCAAATTTCTTCAAAAACAATGGATTGATGTGTTTTTTGATAACTCCCTTGTCTTTCCATTCAAATACGTCGTAAGAATGACACTCCATGATGTGATTCGTACAATTCTCTCTCGTTGAGAATACTTTTTTGCACAAGACACATGTACTCTTTGCAGATTGCATACTCTCACACACAAAGAATTGAAAATCTTCCACTTTGAACTTGGTAACAATAACTCGAGGTAATATGGCATGGGTTTCATGAACATGGGTTACATATGTGTTAAACTCATAGAATCTCATTTTGCAAAAGTTACATGGTATGGAATGAATAGAGAGATGATTATGCCAACTCTTAAACATATTGAACATTTTACCACAAATATCACACTTGAAAAGTTTTCTCATGATTTTTTTGCCTTTTTTATTTCTAGCTTTACACTCAATCACTTGTTTTAGTTTTGATGTTTTTATTGAGACCGTTAACTTTGGGATAAGGAAGAACGGGCTCTGGTCTTGATTTTAAATCATTACATGAAAGTATGTAGGTACATATTATATTGTGTAGTAATAGGGAGCGCGCAGCGCGACCGTAAACAAGGGAGCGCGAAGCGCGACCCTAATCTCAACCCCGCGAAGCCCCGGGAGCGCGAAGCGCGACCATATGCACAAAAAATCCCGGAGGGACGGACCCAGCTTGTTTTTCTTTAACATTATTTTTATTAATTAAAAAAGATTTCCAAAACAGGTCAGTAGGCAAAACACACTATTTATAATCGGTTGTGCCAGTCCATCCAAACGGGCAACAGCCTGAGCATCAGGAGTATTCAGGAGCACGCTTTCTCCGTCCCAAGATATTTATGAAACATTCTATAAGTTAACCTAACTAATATACCAACTTTACAATAATGTACATGTTCTTGATATTAGTTTATTATTGTTATTATTATTACTATTTCAACTGTCAAATGTGTGGCGATAGCTCCTTTTTGGTGTGTAAAATATTATATAAAATTTAAGAATCCCTAACAGCGCCACACGATCCGTTTCCTCCGTCAAGAGGTTACCGTATTCAGGAGCACGCTTTCTCCGTCCCAAGATATTTATGAAACATTCTATAAGTTAACCTAACTAATATACCAACTTTACAATAATGAACATGTTCTTGATATTAATTTATTATTGTTATTATTATTATTACTATTTCAACTGTCAAATGTGTGGCGATAGCTCCTTTTTGGTGTGTAAAATCTTATATAAAATTTAAGAATCCCTAACAGCGCCACACGATCCGTTTCCTCCGTCAAGAGGTTACTATTACCAAGTGCAAGACAACATAGCCCTCTAGACGGCTGACTCCAAGTTGAATTTCAATTACGGCTATTCAAAATTTCCAACCCACCTATCCTTAGGAACATTGATTGTTCCCGGATAGATGGGCAGTGTGTACTGTAAGTCACTTTCACGGTCAAAATATAATTTACACACCGGACAGTTCAACGCAAACGCAAATTTCTTCAAAAACAATGGATTGATGTGTTCTTTGATAACTCCCTTGTCTTTCCATTCAAATACGTCGTAAGAATGGCACTCCATGATGTGATTCGTACAATTCTCTCTATGTGTACTGTTCTTGTACGAATGTGAAAATAAAGCTGTCATCCGACAAACCTGCAGATTAGTCAGAAGTTTCCTCAGCGTTTGAAACCCAAGACAACGCAACGTTTCTTCAAAATTAATTAATTGGACTGAAGAGTGTGTGTACTGTTCTTGTACGAATGTGAAAATAAAGCTGTCATCCGACAAACCTGCAGATTAGTCAGAAGTTTCCTCAGCGTTTGAAACCTAAGACAACGCAACGTTTCTTCAAAATTAATTAATTGGACTGAAGAGTACCTTATATGGTAAGTAAAAAGAAACTTAAATAAATGATCACATTATAAAAATAACATGAATAAATCGTGATCACTGAAGTCTGGAGTAGGTACATACATACATATCATGGACCGAAAATCACTTTTTGGAATCCCTAAAACTGATATTTTCCTTCCAATATTGAAAAATAGGATCGATTCCAATGTTTTCTCTCAAACCATGAACTCTGTTGTTATTATTATTATTATTATTATTATTATTATTATTATTATTATTATTATTATTATTATTATTATTATTATTATTACACTAATAAGTATGTACATAGTACATACCTACAAAAATTCAAGCAGACACAATTTCATAAAATGTACTGGTCAATGTTAATTAATAATTATGTGTAAATGTAAACTGTTCTTTCCGAACGTTTTATTTTGATAAATATGACATTTTTCTTCACCATAGAAAAAAAAATCTTTATTAAATTTAAAGAAAAAGAGAGTAATACAAAATGAAGACGATAATTTCAAATTTATTTGTTATACATAAATACTCGTACAAAATTTTTATTAAATTTAAAGAAAAAGAGAGTAATACAAAATGAAGACGATAATTTCAAATTTATTTGTTATACATAAATACTCGTTAAATCATAACTTTTTTTTTTTTTTTTTTTTTTTTTTAGGAAAGGAAAGCACACGCAATGTGCTACGCATTAAATGTATATGAATTATTTATTAATATTAATTCGAATCAATTACATTTCAAGTAGTTTATGCAAGTATAGATGGTTGGTTTACTTCCATTTCCAGAAATTTCAAGTTGATTGTTGTTGATGTCGTTTTCTAAAATGATAACTTAAAAATGCTTTTGACACAAACTTTGCTCCACACAGATCACAAATGAAATCTTTGATATTTAAATGTAGTTTTCTATGAATATTGAGAGTGGACTTTTGGGTAAACTGTTTAGAACAGAGGTCACAAGCATAAGGTTTGTAGCCAGTGTGAACACGTTTGTGTTCTTCTAGATAGCGCTTCTGAATGAATCCTTTGCCACACACCTCGCAAGTAAAGACACGGTTGTTAGCATGGATGAGCATATGAGTCTTGAGACGGTATGGAGAGCTAAGGTTCTTGCTACACACGGTACATGGATAGTAAGTGACCGAGTCGTCATGTTGCTTGAGATGCCGTTTATAACTTGTCTTGAAATTGAACGTCTTCAAACAGATATTACACTCAAACAATGTTTTAGCATGGTAGTATTTCACATGAACTGTTAGATTTCCTTTTGATGTGAATGGTTTCGAGCAATGTTCACAGATGAAAGGCGGCAAACCATGCACTTTTATACCATGGGAGTGAAGATGAGTACTACTATAGAATCCTATGTTACATTCTTTACAGAATACCGTGTAGCCTATGTGACGGCGTAGGATGTGCGAGCCTAAAGTTTTCTTGTTGCTTGTTCTAAAGTCACATTGGTCACAGCCGTGTAACCCATTTCCGTCGGTTGGATCTTCATTTTCGGTTTTCACTTTCACCAACTGCCTTTTTTTCACTTCCTTTCGTTCAATGTCAAGTGTTTTCAAAAGTGCGGACATATATTCCTTATTACTTCGCTTTTTCCCCGCACGATTTTTCTTGGTCCTAGAAAAGAAAAGAAATTATAAAAGGGTCAAATTATTCATATCGTGTAAGAGCCTTTCTTTACAAATGAAATGCGTATAATCTTCATTTATTGGTAGAACCCCTGGCTGTAAGGCAGGTCAGGTGTCACTTTTTAGTCCGTCCTTCCTTTATTATTACGATAGTAATAAAAGGTATAAGGGACGGACTATTGTATTCGCTTCGGTGTCGTCTGTCCCCATAGAAGGACTTATCCAAACCTGGTCGACCTAAGTATATATCAAATTAAAGTTCTTTTTACCAGGAACACGAAAGTGGTGGTGCAAATTTTGTCCAGAAAACCATAAAGCAAAATTTAAGACCGGTTTCAGCGTCATCTATGTTAAGCTACGCCGAGCAAGGCCAATAAATGGATGGGTGACTTAAGCATTATATTGGTAGTTATTAGGAAACATTAAAAGGAATAAATTCGATTGTCTGTTTAAAACCCGCGTGTTTCTTCAAGTGAAGGGAGAATGCACTACGCGCTGCAAAGCTCTGACCGCATTCACTACACGTGAATGGACGCTCACCATTATGCTTTCTTATGTGGATACGTAAATATGACTTATCTTTGAAAGAACTACCACAAAATTCACAGGCGTAAGGTCGTTCCCCAGTATGCGTTAACATGTGCTCATTCAATCTTCCGCGTAATTTTTTACCGCAGATATGACAGCAAATCTTTTTTTCCCCTGAGTGTGTTTCCATGTGTTGTTGAAGGTTCCCTTTTATTTTCGCACCGCATACTTTACATATGTGACATTTATTTCCGTGAACCCAATCCAAGTGTTTTTTGAGTGCATGATTTTCCGTGAATATTTTGTAACAGGTGGGACACTTATGAATCATACTCGGAGGTAGTTCACCACTTTCCTTCATATGTTTGATCTTGTGCCGCTTTAGATGTTTGACGGAGGTATAACCATTGCCACATACATCACACTTGAACTTCTTTCCTGTATGTGTATTCATGTGATCTCGTAAAGTGTATTTAGTTGCATGTAATGCTCCACAAATATTACATTGAAACTTGTTGTATTTCTTTTTACGAGACTTTCCTGAGTGCATGTACTTTTTATGTTCACCTAAACTACTCTTCGTTTTATATTGGTTACCACACTGATCGCACACATGACTCTTCTGTGCTGAATGAATTTCACGTAAATGTTTTCTCATGTACCGGGGAGTAGAGAATTCCTTCTCACATTTGGGGCATTTTCTCTCTTTACTTTGAACCAATTCTCTATACTGATCCATTGACAAATCTTGAATTTGATAATCTTGATACTGTGCTTTGTTGTATACTTTATTGTGTTTTGCTTCATGGCGTTTTAAACTTTTTTTGCTAAAATACTTTTCTTCACAAAAGATACAGCAATATGGTTTGATACCCAAGTGTGCGCTGATGTGATCTCTCAAAAGGGTTTTGTTGTTCTTAGTGATACCACAATAGTGACATTCTAGAAGTTGATTAGGACCGGTATTACGTATACCTTGGTGTATATAGTTCCAATGACGTTGTAGCTTTTCCCTTGTAGCAAATATTTTATCGCACTCTTCACACGAGAAAGTTTTGATCTCAATATGCACTTGTTTCAAGTGTCGTCTCATTGTTCTGTCAGAGTAGAATTCTTTATTACATTTCGGACATATTCGAACTTTGTCTCTCAGCAGGATTTCCCATTCGTCTCGCGTCACAACTCCCATCAAACCAGTTTCAAATCTGAAATGAATGCCACAGTTTAGGTCATTAGAGTCACCGGTTACAATTTCTGGATGGTAGTAAGTCAGTACCTACATATTTACATATGAAGAGATAAAATTTAAGTTTAATATATTAGTATATTATAAATGATATATTGGTATATTATAAATGTGTTTTTAAATGTTCCTTTAATTTTAGTTTAGACGTAAATGTGTTGTGGCAATATTCACATTCGATTGTCTGTTTAAAACCCACGTGTTTCTTCAAGTGAAGGGAGAATGCACTACGCGCTGCAAAGCTCTGACCGCATTCACTACACATGTATGGATAAATGTGTTTTTAAATGTTCCTTTAATTTTAGTTTAGACGTAAATGTGTTGTGGCAATATTCACATTCGATTGTCTGTTTAAAACCCGCGTGTTTCTTCAAGTGAAGGGAGAATGCACTACGCGCTGCAAAGCTCTGACCGCATTCACTACACATGTATGGCCGCTCACCATTATGCTTTCTCATATGGACACCCAAGTACCACTTGGTTTTGAATGTACCACCACATATTTCACAAGCATAAGGTCTTTCACCAGTATGAGTTAACATATGTTCCTTTAATTTACCACGCATTTTCTTGCCACATATGTGACAGCAATATTTTCTCTCTCCAGTATGAACAATCATATGTTCCTTAAGGCTTCCCTTAATTTCAGCACCACACACTTTACATGAATGATATTTGTTTCCATGGACAAAATCCAAGTGTTTCCTGAGCATATAGTTCCGTATGAATATTTTGTGACAGATCGGACACTTCTGAATCTTACTCGGGGGTAGTTCACCATTTTCTTGCAAATGTTTCATCTTATGACGCTTCAAATGTTTTAGAGAGCTATAACCATTGTCACATACATCACACTTATACTTGTTTCCTGTATGTGTATTCATGTGATCTTGTAAAGTGTATTTGGTAGCAAACAATGCTCCACAAATATTGCATTCAATCTTCTGATCTCTCTTTTTATGAGACTGATCTTTAGTCTGAGTTGAATGAATTTCACGTAAATGTTTTCTCATGTATTGTGGAGTACAGAATTTTACCTCACACTTGGGACATTTTCTCTCTTTATTTTGAACCAATTCTCTATACTGATCCATTGATAGATCTTGTATTCGATAATCTTGAGACTGTGCTTTGGATATTTTATTGTGTTTTGCTTCATGGCGTTTTAAACTTTTTTTGCTTGAAAAATGTTTTTCACAAAAGATACAGTAGTTAAGAGGGAAAAAAAAAAAAAAAAAAAAAAAAAAAAAAAAATCAGAGTCATTGTCCCTAAAGTGTAACTATTTATAGTTAATGTCATAAATCAATTGTCTGCATATTCCTAGAACTTTATTGTTTAAAATCAGAACAACTTAATTACTTAATTTTTATTGTCACTTTTTTTGTGTGCATATTATGATTATGATCATCACCATCAGCACCTATCACTATTGTCATTACACATATTATTATATGCATTTATTATCATTTAACCAAAGTGTTCGGCGAGATGGACATCCAAAGTTTCTTCACTAGAAAAACTTTTTTTGCATACTTGACATTCAATGTGTCTAACATCGCCACGTTCTGTGTGTCTTTTCAAGTGAAGATTAAATGCTGGCCTGGCTGCAAAACTATGTCCACAATAGTTACAAACGTAAGGTCTTTCTCCCGTATGCTTCCTCATATGAACGGCAAGATAGTACTTGTACTTGTATGTACTGCCACACACTTCACAACCAAATGGTCTTTCCCCGGTATGAGTTAACATGTGATCTTTCAATTTACCACGTAACTTCTTGCCACAAATGTGACAGCATACAGGTCGCTCCCCCGTATGAATCCGCATATGTGCTTTTAAATTACTTTTCACCCGAGCACCACATATTTTACACAAGTAACATTTATCTCCATGTACCCAGTCCCGATGCTGCACCATTTCACTTTGTTCGATGAAAAGCTTATCACATTTGTCACACTTGTACATTTCGTCTGCACGTAACACTCCGGCTTCTCTCAGATGATTTTTATTATGTCTCTTCAAACCGCGAGCTGTTGTGTAGGTGCTTTGACAAATGCTACAAACATGATTCTTAATCCCTGTGTGTGATGTCATATGATCTGCAATGTGAGTCCTACTAATAAATTTAGCTCCACAGTGGAAACATTCAAAGTTGGAATGCTTTATTTTCTTGACACCAAGATGAACACGACGCTCATGCTGGACAAGGTGACGTTGTGATTTGAAATATTTGCCGCATCCTTTACATTGATGAGGTCTTACTTTACTGTGAACTTCCCGTATGTGCAGACGCATACCTTTGGCAGACTGATATGTTTTCTTACAAAGTGGACATGTTTTTACGCGCTGCAAAACCATTTTGTACCATTCCTCCCTTGTAATACTTCCGGTTTCAACAAATTCTTCACTTGTCTCCTTTATCATTCGAGAATGTTTTACAAGGTGGCGTTTCAACATAGCATCCGAGTAGAAATCTCTGTTACATATTTCACATATATGGCCTTTCTCTCCAGTATGATTGTTTATATGATCTTCTAAACCTACTCGGCTCAAGTAGGTTTTACTGCAATGAGCACACTCGAACTTTTTCTTTTGCTTTATACCCATATGAACAACTTTCCTGTGTTGTTTTACACGTTTTATTGAGTTAAACCTTTTCCCGCAAACCTCACAAGGGCATTTCCTTGTACTATCATGAAGATCTCTGTAATGTCTCCTCATATCAGTTCCAGACTTGTATCTATCACCGCATATAGGGCATTTCCTGGCATTCTTTATAACAAGTTGTCGCCATTCCTCTGAGGTCAAGTTTTTTTCAGATCTGAAATGAATTGCATGGAGCTTCATTAACACGTGGAATTTTAGAAGACTTCTTTATGTATACGAATCACATTAGGAAAAAACAGGAAATATTGGTACATTTATATACTTTGATTACTTATGTATATATTGGAGTAATTAATGACAACAAAGAATAGCCATGGCTGTAAATCGAAATTTCTGCATGAGGTACCGAAACGTGTTGTCAATTGTAAATTAATAATTAAATATAAGTACACTTAAATACAACCCGAAACTTCATTTTGCATTGGATTTGTTTTGATACAGGTTATTCACTTTCAAAACGAAGATTACATAGTTGACTATCAAGCGATTTTGAGACATCTTTCTTTGTAGCAAATATTTTATCGCACTTTTCACACGAGAAAGTTTTGATCTCAACATGCACTTGTTTCAAGTGTCGTCTCATTGTTCTGTCAGAGTAGAATTCTTTATTACATTTCGGACATATTCGAACTTTGTCTCTCAGCAGGATTTCCCATTCGTCTCGCGTCACAACTCCCATCAAACCAGTTTCAAATCTGAAATGAATGCCACAGTTTAGGTCATTAGGGTCACCGGTTACAATTTCTGGATGGTAGTAAGTCAGTACCTATGTACATATTTACATATGAAGAGATAAAATTTAAGTTTAATATATTAGTATATTATAAATGTGTTTTTAAATGTTCCTTTAATTTTAGTTTAGACGTAAATGTGTTATGACAATATTCACATTCGATTGTCTGTTTAAAACCCGCGTGTTTTTTCAAATGAAGTGTAAAAGCTGAACGAGCTGCAAAGCTTTGACCACAGACATTACAAATGTAAGGTTTTTCTCCACTGTGTTTTCGCATATGAACACTTAAATACCATTTATCTTTAAATGTACTTCCACAAACATCGCATGCGTGGGGTCTTTCACCTGTATGAGTCAACATGTGTTCCTTTAATTTACCCTGTAACGACTTACCACAGATGTGACAACAGAATGGTTTCTCTCCCGTGTGGGATAACATATGTTTACGAAGGTTTCCTTTGATCTTTGCCCCACACACCTTACATACGTGACATTTATCTCCATGTACCCAATCGCGATGTTTCACCATGGCATGATGTTCAATAAACATTTTACTACAAATGTCACACTGATACATATCTTCGACGGACAACTGCCCCGTTGCCTGCATGTGTCGTTTTAAATGTCGTTTCAAACCTTTGGCAGCAACATATGAGTTTTTACATATGTGACATATGTAAGGCTTTAACCCAGTATGCGAATTCAAATGGTCTAGCAGTTGACTTTTACTTGAGTATCTCATTGCACAATGGTGACATTCTACATTCAACTGTCTTACCTTCTCCTTATTTAAATCTAAATGAATATTGTTTTTATGTTGAGTTACACGATTGGTCAACCAAAGCTAACAGCTAAGTGCTAACTATAGACTCTATCTATAGGTCTATAGAGTATAGGTATTAAAGGTAAACACTTTATTCACTAGGCCGGACGGGGGGAAAAACGAAATTTCCCTTCATTTTCCCGTGGGAAATAGAAAAAATCCCCGCTCCATTCACAAGTGAGTTGGGTTTTGAAAACTCGCTTCACGGAGATGTTTTCTCATACTAACAGGCGTGCAATAAGTTTTCTTGCAGACAGGACACTGTTTAGATTTGGAGCTGACTATTTCTGTCCACTCTTCCAACGATAAATCTCCTGTATCTAAAGGTTTGTTTTTATTTAACTTTTGAACAGATTTTTCAAAGTGTTTTTCAAAACAAATGCGCGATGAAAAGAAACAACGACAGAATTGACACTCGTAAAAATTCTTTTTCTTATGTAAAATCATGTGATTAGAGATAAAGATTTTCTTTGAATATCTTGATCCACAGTGATAACACTCGTAGTAATTATTGCTTATTTTCTTAGGGTCACCTAATTGAGCAAACGCTTTTTCCATCAGTGTAAAATATTTTTTACACATATTGCAGTTATCCATGTGAGCACTATTACGTTTCAAGATGTAACTCTGCAACTCACTTAGTTTCATAAATTGTTTTATATATTTAGGACTCCTTATCTGGCACGCAAACTTCCCACAAGATTTCACCGATCTGAAATGAATGTTAATGTTTGAAGAGTTAGAATATTATTGCCTCATGTTATTACTTTGAGATCACCAAAACTTGTTGTTGTTGTTGTTGTGTTAATGTTTGAAGAGTTAGAATATTATTGCCTCATGTTATTACTTTGAGATCACCAAAACTTGTTGATCTGAAATGAATGTTAATGTTTGAAGAGTTAGAATATTATTGCCTCATGTTATTACTTTGAGATCACCAAAACTTGTTGTTGTTGTTATTATTATTTTACTTTCTAATACATTATGTATAGGGAACCTATAAGACAGTAAAAAGTAAACGATTAAAATTTTCAAACTCGGGAAATGGGTAGTGCCTGAGTCATTGAGGTAGGACAAGTGGTGCCTTTATTTTAAGTCAACAGATTAATACATCGCTTTACTAATAAAAGGTTTTTAATAAATTGTAAGGTATACATAAAGCGTACAATAGAGGATGAATTAGGTTTTTAAAAAAGAAATAATAATAATAATAATAAACAGACAAAATACATCTGAGGAGGATGGGCAGGGACTTGGATTTTTATTAAAAGTTTAAAAAAGAAATAATAATAATAATAATAAACAGACAAAATACATCTGAGGAGGATGGGCAGGGACTTGGATTTTTATTAAAACGCATTGTTGAACAGTTTTAGACTCCATGATGACTAATTTTGATTTGTTTACAATCAATCTGTCAAAGATTGGGCAAGATAAAACAACACATAACAAAGTTATGACCCTTTCAAATCTTGTGTTCTTATTGGGACACCCTTTATTTTGAAACAGATTACTTCAATTTTACAGCACCTTATCAGAAAGACATACAGTGGTGAAATATTCAGAAAAAAGTATGTCCTTATAAATAAACATTTTAAAAAATGCCTCCTACCTGGACATTACAGTGTCCACAACAGTCATCAACTCATCACTTGTAATTTTTACCATAGAGGAATCAGAGTATCTCTTGTACCTACCAGCCAGTGTATTTGGAATCTAAATTGAACCACAAAGGAATTTCAATTCTTTTCTCTCTCAGTGGATGGATACCTATTGTTTTATACTTGAATATAGATAGGTACTTACTAAAAAATATAAAGGAAAAAAAAAAAAAAATAATAACTTCAACAACAGTGCTTGACTTGTAGAAGTCAAGCAAGTAAGGGACAATGTTTATGTTTTGATACAACATCTTAACATAGTCAATGACTGAAAGAAAGCTTTATTTTGAGCTAAAAATCAAGCCATTAAATAGCTCTTTAAATGTATCAGTCAATCAGAAGGCTTTATAATAAATAAACCATGGGTTCTGTCAGTACAGGTTCTATTATTGCCATTCAAAATACACTGGCTGTAACATAATAAATATACATACATATATCTGACACATTGATTCAACCCCAACAAAGTTTATAGCTAGAATGTGTTTAACCACAGAAAGTATATAGGCATTCAAAATACACTGGCTGTAACATAATAAATATACATACATATATCTGACACATTGATTCAACCCCAACAAAGTTTATAGCTAGGAGCTAGGATGTGTTTAACCACAGAAAGTATTCACCAAGTGCTCCAAAGAGAATCAAGATTCAAGACTCGGGTGATGAAGACTTTAAGCCTACCAATTTAGTGGAATCTGCAATGGAAGATACAAGTGATATTAACGGACAACAAGGAGGGAGCAATAGAAAATCCAAAGAAAGACAGTAAGTGAAAGTCAATAATTTCTTCTCACTGTAAATTGCTTATGTATTCACTAAAAGCATACCAAGTGTTCATTGCTTCATGTCTACACCAATGGCCCTATACTTTTCTTTTGTCATCAGAATGTTGTAGCTATAAAACAACCTCTGTGGCCAAGTGGTTATCAGAATAGGCTTTTACCCTAGAGGGTATGGATTTGATTTTTTGTGGGGTTGAAGTGTTTTTTTTAGTCTGGAGTGCACTCAGCCTTGTGAGGACTATTTAGTAGCAGTAATGGTTGCATTAATAATGTAAAAAGATTAATGTTACAAGTAGATGGGAATTAAATAATTAATAGTAAAAAAGGTATTGCTGTGATAAACACATAAGTTGTGAAGAAGCTTTGCTATACAACAAATGATTCATGATTGCTGTGAGGACAATGATAATTGAAATAGAGAATAGAGTAAGTTGTGAAGAAGCTTTGCTATACAACAAATGATTCATGATTGCTGTGAGGACAATGATAATTGAAATAGAGAATAGAGATTAATATATTACTCATTATGGTTTAAACTTGGTGCAAACATTTTACTGTCATTGGGCATGTGACATATTTTAAGTTGCCCTAAATACAAATAGGTACATAAGCAATAGACAGGAACTATCAATTTTTATAGCAATCCTTTCAATAGTGATGATCAACATTCTTAGTTCATATTAAGAGAGATAAAGGGAGCAGAAAAAGATAGTTAAAAAAAAAAAAAAATCTATTGGAAAGGATTGGTATTATATCACCCATGAACACCCACTTTCCCCTATCTGAAGGGTGTCCCAATAAGAGTGCAAGATTTGATTGGTTAATAATAAAGTATGGTTCTCCATGGAATAAAATGGACTTATTAGATGATTTGAGAAGTAAACATTCTGAAATTTTGTATGGAACAATAATCAGACAAATAACTTCTTAGACTTTGATGGTATATTCGTTTCCTTTGGACAAAATTTTTTGATGACAAATTCGAGGAAATCAGGCTGTATCTTGTTGATGCAACTTTCATTTTCACCTTTCAATGCTTCAAAGCTTGTGGGTTTGCTGGTGTAAACCTGTGACTTTAGATGCCCTCACAAAAAATAGTCTAGAAAAAATGTATGCTCCAATGTATAAACCGGACTAGTACGTATGTAATTACCTACGTATAATACGCAACTGAAATGAATGTGAAACTAGAAAGTAATTCAATACCAACATGATCTACAGTTGGAGGCAAAACCATCCTGTAATATGGTGGCTATAGTGCAACTGGTCATTCAAATGTGAAAGCAAAGTGAAGCTAAAGCTAACTCACTTGCATAATTATCGTAAAGCGAATAGACATTAGATTTGCTTTAATTTTAACAATTAACATATATTCTCAAAAGCATTGACGACTTTGGACAATATGATCGGATTTGATTTTTTTTTTCTTTTTTTTTTTGATGCCCTCACAAAAAATAGTCTAGGGGGGTAAAATTACATGATCATGGAGGCCATTTCTCATCAGAAAAACGGTTTTTTTTTCTTTTTTTTTTCATGTATACAAATTAAATAATGGGAAGGCGATATTATCACAGACCCTAAAATAAGGTGTCTTGAGCAGAGCTGATGAAACCGTTTGTTTACTTTATTGCAGATCAAACGTGAAACTCGAAATTTTGGAACTCCCTGACCGTAGAACTTGTAGGATTTGTACTGAAGTCTTCGAAAATTTAACTCTTCTTCGAAGGCATATGCGTGTAAAACATCCTGGAGAACAAAACTTGCCTTGCCGCTTATGTGATATGTCATTCTCTAACAAGTATCAAAAGAAAAAACATTACTCAGCTTTCCATAAGGGTATGCCGTTTATACCATCTTTTACATGCCCTATCTGTCAAAAAATATTCAAAAACAAGGAGTGGTATCTAGATCATTTGAGCTTGCATGAAGGTAAAAAGCGACATGTATGTGATATTTGTAGCGCAGAATTCTCTTCATTTTATCTTTTGAGTGGTCACAGAACAACTCATTTCCCTCAACCGAAGAAAACCTATTCATGTAAGAAGTGTGAGGCTACCTTCAGTTCGAGGTCAGGATATTTTTACCACAACTACAAAATTCATGAGAAGAAAAGCTGGCAATGTCCTACATGTGGCAAGGTATTAGCCCAATATGATAGGAATCACTTACGCATTCATGAAAAGGAACTGAAATATGTTTGTGAGACTTGTGGAAAGAGATTCAATTGTCCTCAATATTTAAAAGAGCACACTTGGAGTCACGAGTCGGTCAAACCATTCAAGTGTGACTTTTGTGACAAGCGATTTACACAGAGATCACCCCGTACCATTCATATGAGAAAGTTCCATACTGGAGAAACTAGATACGAATGCAACACTTGTAGTATTCGTTTTGTGTCCAAAGACTTGTTAAAGAAACACCTCGTGACACATTAATGTATGCACTATTCTGTCTTAGAATAATCAATTTAATAACAATATCAATTTAAATAATGTACCTACTATCAGAAAACTAAAATGAAGTTTTACATCTTTAGATTCTTGTGTGTGTAGTTTATTATTACAGGAGCTAAAGTTAGACACTGTCTATCACAACCTCAATCATTGTAAATTGTAATCATCACGAAATGTTGAGAAATTCCCACTATTTCTTATTTTTATCTGTCATTAATTTTTTTAATGCAGTTTGTATCCACCCCAATTATCAAACCAATCATTCTAGTATTTCCTTCTTTCTCTCTCCCTTTCTCTCAATAAAATCTTACTAACTTATTGTATAGACTAAACTCTATTTCTGGAGTACGATTATATTGCCCCAGAAAAGGAAAATTTTTTTCTGATCTTAATGAAATCATTTGGTGTGAGTTGAACTCATGACTTTGTGGCCTTTATTCTAAGCTACCAGTATGTTTATTTGTATGCTTGGAATCAACAGAGACATATCTCATTTTCATTGAAGTAAATTCAAATTCATTTCAGATGGTTCACAGACTGCCAGAGTATTGAAGATCCAAGTCTTGAGTGTAAGAATAATAAAGCCAGCTTTACTTGTGATACGTGCGATAAACCCTTTGATACCATAGAAAAATGTCGAAGACATGCTATAAGGATGCATATGAATCCATGCAAGATGTTTAAATGTGACATTTGCGTGGCTAGTTTTCTGACGCCACATAAATTAAAGACACATATCAAGACAAAACATCGGACACAACTTAAAGAACTTTATACGTTTGAATGTCAGCACTGTGAGGATAAGTTTTCAACGCCATTTGAATTAAACAAACATAATGAGAGTAAGCACGAGAAAGGGAGAAAATTAAATCCCGAAACTGGTGGCTATACATATGAGGAATATAAGGAAGTAGTTGTATCCAAATCTAAACAGTGTCCTCTATGTACTAAAATATTTACCACTGCAAAACACATGCGTGTACATCTTCGATCAGTTCACAATGGAAAAGAAAGAAAATTTATTTGTGACATTTGTGGAAAACAATTCACATCGAACATTCATGCGTCTCGACATAAAAATTATGCACATTCTCGAGACAGACAGAAAATGGAATGTGACTACTGTAAGAGAAAGTTTACATGTAAGCGGTACTTGGCTGAGCATATTAACGCTCATACAGGGAATACTATTTATGGATGTCGAATTTGTAAAAAAACGTTTTTATATACAAACGGTCTACGGAGACATATCTTATCAAGACACAAGGATACTGATGTAGTTATTTTAAATGAAGTTAAAGACATTTTCCCATCTCATTTACAATCATATCAAATTAAATGCCGCTATTGTGCCCGGACATTTTCAACCCAGAATGATTTAAAAGAACATGTGAGCAGTGTACATATGTTCATGACAGAATCTTTTGAAAACCCAAATGAACCTCGAGTTCTTAATAGTAACAGGTATCCTTTAGCTATTGATGGTGGTCTCAGCCTAGAGGAATACCAGCAAATTGTCGCAACCAAATCTAAACAATGTCCAATTTGTGAGAAAATATTTGCAGCTCCAAAACAAATGCGCATGCATCTTCGGCATGTCCATTCGTCGATCAAAAGGTATATGTGTGATATTTGTGGAAAACAATTTACAACTCTCAGTTATCTAGACTTACACAGAAAATCTCATAATGAAACTGTCAAGCGAAAAGAAGAGGACAAAAAATACGAGTGTGATTCTTGTAACAAAAAGTTTTGGTCAAAGCGTGCATTATCAGAACATATGATCATACATACAGGCATAAAGGAACATCAATGTCATGTTTGTAATACAGCATTTTATCACATACGTAGTTTAAGCAGACATTTGAAGATACATGAATATAATGAAAGTAAAATGTATAAATGTCCAGTTTGTAGCAAAATGTTCACTGAATTGTATGAAATGAAAAGGCATCGAGATCATAAGCATGGAGGCAAATGTCATGTGTGTAAGATTTGTGGAGCAACGATCAAGTATAATATTTCGAGGCATATGAAAACCCACACAGGAGAAGCATCGGAAGGATAATGAATTTGAAAGATTCAAGTACCATACTGGGATTCGATTCTCGAGCCAGAGAAAGCTGGAACACCCCATTTATTCTAAAACAACTTCTTACAAAGTGACCAATCATGTGATTCATGTGACACTCTAATTTAATTTAAAATAATAAAATTGAAAGAAAAAATCCAATTTTTGAACTCTCTAGAGCAGTGGTTCTTAACCTTCGGTCTGCAGAATACTCGAAAGTGGTCTGCAATACGTCTTAAAATAAATATATTTGGAATTTGGGCTCACATGTGCTTGAAGACAAGAGTGAAATGAAAGCACTCTGTCATAATTATGTTATGAACAGTCCGCAAAGCACTGAGTTTTATATGGGTGGTCCGGTACTTAAAAAAGGCTAAGATCCCCTGCTTCAGAGTCAGTTTAGACTAGATTTTAACTTCCCAATATATACAGGGTGCGCCAGAAAAACACTGACAACGGCTCAGGGTAGGTAGACCTCATCATTTCCAACAAAGTTCTGTGGGTCATTTTCCTAACTTCGGCTTCGTTTCCGAGTAATGTCCAAAACACCTTTGAAAAAAATGCGGACCTTGTGTCAGTTTTTAGGTCATATTTTCAAAGGTGGTTTTTTGGACATTTCTCGGAAACGAAACCGAAGTTAGGAAAATGACCCTCAGGACCTTGTTGGTTTTTTTTTTTTTTTTTTTTTTTTATTCTTGGAGATCATATTTGACAAATGACGACCTTATAAAGTGACGTACATGTTTTAAACGGTCTGTGAAATTCTATACGAAATCCGAACGGAACACTTTCGACGTTTCGACCCGTGGATTTTCATTTATTAACAGAACCAGTTGCTTCAAATGACTTATCCCATACCATTATGACATTGTAAATACTGTAGACAAGTTGGCCTCCTTCGAGATCCAATATTGAAGTGAAGTCTTAAATCATGTTGAGTCTGGGTCACACAATGTCCGTTTTCTAAATAACACTTCATAGCGAAAACGTAATGCTCTGTACTCTGTTGTTCACACCATTGTTCACAATAAAATTCCACTTTTTCTGAAACAAATGAAAAAAATTGTTTGATTACTGCCCTCCATTCTTGAGTTAGGGCGGTTTCAAAAGTTTCTGTTCGTTATGGCGGACCCTGTGTGTCTATGTCTATGTCCGCTGATAGGCCTGTTTTTGTCCTCTTTTCACTAGAAAACGGCTCGGTCGATTTTGATGAAATTGTTGAGAGTCGGACTGTAGGTGTCATAGGCTACTTAAACTTGTCATATTCCATTGTGATTCAAAATGGCGGCGACGGTTCAAAGTCTTGCCTCTTACGTTGCGCTAATAGAATTGTGAGGGAGCGAGACCGTGTTGTGTGTGCGCGCGCCTCCCCCTGGGTCCCAAAGGACGAGTTGACCACTAGTAGGAAAATGTAGGTTACATGTCACTTGGCCTTGTGTCAGTTTTTAGGTCATAACTTTTTCATTTTAATCGATAAACTGTTTTTGTTAAAACCACGAGCCAGAGCACAAAATTTTGACCCGAATAGATCTGATCTCCGAATTCCAAAGTTCAGGTTTGATGTGTTTTTTCAAGCTCGAAAAAGATTTACCTTGTTATGTCCGATTTTTACGTTACGAAACACGCGGTTTTTGTCCGAAGAAATTTTGGAGCACAGGTCTCCATCTTTCAAGAAAACTTGCGCTTTATTCAAGGATCAGAATGAGACCTTTTTTTGCCTTTTTACCTCACGTCCTTCCCAGCAAAATAACCACTTGACTACCTAAAAAACAGACATGATGCTACTAGAAAACTACTGACCGTGTGTGGGTGCCTTTGCAATGTTGTAGGAGAAACAAAGTTCAATTTTTGAGCTGGAAAAATATTTATTTTAACTTTAAACCAATCAGGGGAAAACTTTTTCCAAAGAAAGTGTAAACAGCATCGCCGGAGCAAAGAATTCAATCTCTGGCCAGCTTCACACCACTAATTAACGCTTAATTCGTAGCATTAAAAATCCCCGAAGACACCCACATAAGTCAGTAGTTTTCTAGCATCCAGTGTATTTTACAGGTAGTCAAGTGGTTATTTCTCCGGGAAGGACGTGAGTTAAAAAAGGTCTCATTCTGATCCTTGAATAAAGCGCAAGTTTTCCTGAAAGATGGAGACCTGTGCTCCAAAATTTCTTCGGACAAAAACCGCCTGTTTCGTAACATAAAAATCGGATATAACAAAGTAAATCTTTTTCGAGCTTGAAAAAACACATCAAACCTGAACTTTGGAATTCGGAGATCAGGTCTATTCGGATCAAAATTTTGTGCTCTGGCTCATGGTTTTAACAAAAACAGTTTATCTCTGTGGGTCATTTTCCTAACTTCGGCTTCGTTTCCGAGTAATGTCCAAAACACCTTTGAAAAAAATGCGGACCTTGTGTCAGTTTTTAGGTCATATTTTCAAAGGTGGTTTTTTGGACATTTCTCGGAAACGAAACCGAAGTTAGGAAAATGACCCTCAGAACCTTGTTGGAAATTTGGTCATATTTTCAAAGGTGGTTTTTTGGACATTTCTCGGAAACGAAACCGAAGTTAGGAAAATGACCCTCAGAACCTTGTTGGAAATTATGAGATCTACCTACTCTGAGCCGTTGTCAGTGTTTTTCTGGCGCACCCTATATAAAGAATGCAAATGTACGTCATAAGTTATGAGCACTTGGTTTTCTGTGCAAATTACTAATGCATTTCAGGCGTGTAAAAAAAAAAGGTCGCAGGTTTATTCACCAAGAAAATTTTCCGTAAATACTAAAAAAATCTGGGAGAATCATATAAAAAGTAAGGAGCGCGGTGGCGCTCCGCCCCGCCAAGTCAAAATTTGACAGCGCTACTATGAGATAATAATTAAAAGAAAATTCAATTTATACTAACCCATAATTTTCAAACAGAAATATTGCAAGAAATTTTTTCCGAGTGAAAAATTATTGTAACTGTAATTTTTTGTTGGTGAAATTTACAGTAATATAAAATTCTAAAAATTAGCTGGAGACACTTTATGGACACGATTAAGTCATTTGAATTAACCTGCCTCATACATAACTGACAGCTTTCTGTTTCATTCAAGAAAGAAAAATTTTTAGTGGAATTCTTCTGACTGAAGCAAATTGAAATTCATTTCAGATTGTTCACCGAGCTCGAGGAAAAAGAAGATTCAAGTTTTGAACGTAAGAAAAGCAAGGACAGCTTTCATTGTGATACGTGCGGTAAATACTTTCGGTCTAGACAAATTTGCAATAAGCATATAAAGCGCGTACATCTGAATCCGACCAAGACTTTTAAATGCGACTTGTGCTCTGATAGATTTTCAACATCCGCTAAATTGAAAAAACATGTTGATAAAATACATTTTACTCCAGAATTTCAAGAACCATCCAAAAAAAATGAACCTTTAGACACCGGTGATTATACATTGGAGCAATGGAACGAACTTGTTACAGCCCAATCGAAAGACTGTCCTGTCTGTCACAAAACATATTCCACTCCAAAATCAATGCGTAAACATCTCCGGGAAGTTCACTCTTCACAGAAAAAATATGTATGTGATATGTGTGGTAAACAGTTTACATCTAATAATCGTGTCAGTCAGCACAAAGCTTATTCTCATTTCGGTATCATTAAAACCATAGAAAGAAAATTCGAATGTGATTATTGTAAAATGAAGTTTAAGAGCAAGTCCTTTTTATCAGAACATATCAATACGCATACAGGCAATAAACCCTACCAGTGTCAAATCTGTAAAAAGTCATTTGCTAACAAGCGAAGTTATCAAAGAGATTTAAAGCGACATAAGCAATTAGCAGGACAATTAAAACCTGAAGACATACACGAATGCAAAATTTGTCATAAAACATTTTTAGAGAAAGGTTCATTGGCGAAACACATGAACTGGGTACATGGAGATAAATGTCATATATGTAAGGTCTGCGGGGCAAAAATTAAGGGAAACCTTCAAAAGCACATGTTATCCCACACGGGAGAGAAACCATTCTGTTGTCACATCTGTGGAAAATCTTTGAAAGGAAATCTAAAAGATCATATCTTAAAATGTCATACAGGAGAGAGACCATACAAGTGCGATGTTTGTGGAAGCTCGTTCAAAGATAAATGGTATTTAGGTGTACACATGCGTAAACACAACGGAGAAAAACCCTACAACTGCGACTACTGTGGTCAAACATTCGCAGCACGATCCACTTTTACATTTCATTTGAAGAAGCACGAAGGTAAATCTTCCTGTGTCAAAACTTATAGTTGTCAAATCTGTAAGCTTCGCTTTGAGAATGAATTAGATTTATCTTCTCATTATTCTGAACACTTTGGACATATTTAATGAGATGTTGTCTTGGACCAATTTAACAAATTTGTAGATTTAAAGTGTAAAGTGGAAGAAACTAAAGTCTACACTATAATAAATCAAATGTTAATAAAAAAGAAAAAAAAACCAAAGTCTTTCGATTATTTAACATGTTATTACCATTATTTATTTTCATCATGATCTGATTTTAGTCCTCGAATTACATGCGCATTTTCTCCCTTCGAAAACTGTTTTTATTATTATTATTATTATTATTATTATTATTATAAAATAATGGCGATTTGTTTAACAAAAGGAAAGGCCAACAACACGGATGGTCATCCATCCGAAAACCAATGGCGCGGCAATGTCTTTTCATATTCAGTGATCCATTGGGAACTGGTGCATCCCCCGAATGAACTTCATAGCGAAAACGTAATGCTCTGTACTCTGTTGTTCACACCATTGTTCACAATAAAATTCCACTTTTTCTGAAACAAATGAAAAAAATTGTTTGATTACTGCCCTCCATTCTTGAGTTAGGGCGGTTTCAAAAGTTTCTGTTCGTTATGGCGGACCCTGTGTGTCTATGTCTATGTCCGCTGATAGGCCTGTTTTTGTCCTCTTTTCACTAGAAAACGGCTCGGTCGATTTTGATGAAATTGTTGAGAGTCGGACTGTAGGTGTCATAGGCTACTTAAACTTGTCATATTCCATTGTGATTCAAAATGGCGGCGACGGTTCAAAGTCTTGCCTCTTACGTTGCGCTAATAGAATTGTGAGGGAGCGAGACCGTGTTGTGTGTGCGCGCGCCTCCCCCTGGGTCCCAAAGGACGAGTTGACCACTAGTAGGAAAATGTAGGTTACATGTCACTTGGAAAAAAAAATCTATTACCTTACAGCTACACACATTTATTCAAAGCTCTTGGTTTTGATTAACTATTTTATAGTTTCTAAGACACCTTTTGTAGATTTCAGCCTTGTCTCATTTGAGATTCCCAAGTGTTTGGTAGAATATTCGCCTTTCTCAAACTAATGAAAATTCTTTTCAGATTGTCCACCGAGCTACAGGAAGAACAATCAAGTCTTGAACGTCAAAATGACGAGGACAGCTTCAAATGTGATATACGCGGCAAGTGCTTAAAAACTCAAGAAAAATACAACATACTTAATGTGCAGATATATTTGAATCCAAACTCCAAAAGCGAGTTATCTTCTCATGGACTTACAACATCGAAAAACTTGGACAAATATATTGATATATTGAATTCTAATCAAGAATCCTTGGACTTGGACACTAGTGATTATTCATTAGAAGAAAATGAAGAATGGAACAAAATTACATATGAGGTAGAAACTAATGAACCCATGGACACTGGTGATTATACATTGGAGGAATATAATAAAATTGTTGCTTCTGGCAGTAAAGACTGTCCTGTTTGTCACAAAACATATTCCACTCCAAAAACAATGCGTAGACATCTGCGGCAAGTTCATACCTCACAGAAAAGATATTTGTGTGATATTTGTGGTAAACAATTTACATCTACTAATCGTGTTAATATACACAAAGCTTGCGTCCATTCCAGCACAGGAAATAAGTTTGAATGTATTTATTGTAAAAAGAAGTACCGACGTAAGTTTGATCTGAAAGAACACATTAACAAACATACGGGCAACAAACCGTATCACTGCCAAATCTGTAAGGAATCATTTTACACTCTGAAAACTTATAGAGGAGATTTAAAGCGACATGAGCAATTAGCGGAACAATCTGATGAAATGCATTCTACATCAAAATTTCAAAACAAAATTAAAAAACCGCTTGACACCGGTGATTTGTCATGGGAGGAATGGAATGAACTTGTTTTGTCCGGAACTAAAAAATGTCCTGTTTGTCACAAAACATATTCCACTCCAAGGCAGATGCGTATACACCTCCGGGAAGCTCATTCTCAGAAAAAATATGCCTGTGATGTGTGTGGTAAACAGTTTACATCTACTAATCGTGTCAGTCAGCACAAAGCTCATTCTCATTTCGGTATCATTAAAACCATACAAAGAAAGTTCGAATGCGATTTTTGTAAAAAGAAGTTTTATCGTAACTTCGACCTTCAAGAACATATCAATACACACACAGGCAATAAACCCTACCAGTGTCAAATCTGTAACAAATCTTTCGGTACAAGGAGAAACTATAGATTACATCTTAAGCGACATAAGCGATCAGCAGGACAATTAAAACCTGAAGACATACACGAGTGTAAAATTTGCCATAAAATATTTTTAGAGAACAGTCGATTGACGAGACATATGAATTTTACACATGGAGATAAATGCCATGTATGTAAGGTGTGTGGGGCAAAGATCAAGAGTAGCATGAAGAGGCACATGTTAACCCATACTTGAGAGAAACCGTTCATTCTGTTGTCACATTTGTGGAAAATCTTCGACAGAAAATCTTGAAGATCATATCTTAAAATGTCATACTAGAGAGAAACAACTTTTTGTTCGCATTTAGGATAGGTAGATAAGCTGGTTACCTGTCAGTATTTTTTTTTTTTTGAAACGTTTAAAAAAAAGGCAGTTGGTCTTACCTGATGATTGTTGTTGAATCATTATCAAGAAATATGGGAGATTTGATTTTTTGTAATTTTGAAGAGTACACCATTCAAATAACTACCGCCATTGTCGATACACTGCTGGAGGCGATTTCTAAGGTTTCGCTTCACTTTTTCTGCCATAACGAACAGAACATTGCAAGAGGTATACGGCCTATTTCGTGGCGAATGTTCACCCCGTTAGTTTTCCTCAAATCCAAAGTTTACAATGATCGTCCAAGAATAATTAAAGTACAACATTCGCCGTCAGCTGCCATGGTGCAGTGATTACTACACTCGCCTTGCACGCGGGAGACCCGGGCTCGATTCCCGGCGGGGTAAAAATAAACTGTGTCATGCAAATGATTGATTCCGTGACTGCGTGTTGGCCCACTCAGCCTCGTGAAGAAAATGAATAACTATGTAATATAAATGCACATAGCGACCGGTGCCACCAGCATGGTAGGTGAGCATTGGTGTTAAGGTGTGTCCACATATGGTCTACCGGCCATCGATCGATACCAACTGAACCGTCCACACTGCCTCGACAACATAGATTATTATTCACCTCGTCGATCGACTTGTGTTTGGACACAGCTTTGGGATTATTGAGATATTTGGAAAATCCTACAATGCTGAAGTGAGCACCAAAAATTGTGACAGTAACAAAGAAATTGCATTGATTATTTTATTACAACCAATGCATTTATTAGTAATAAATTTGTTAATTTTATATACCTATTGATAATTTATTTGGTGGTTCGAAATATGTCTACTATATTTGTCGCTTGTCGTCGATTGATGAGATGTTTCTCCGTTGTGTTTACGCATGTGTACACCAAAGTACCACTTCAAACGTAGGTACTAGATTCTCGTCCCTTTGTAAGAGACACGATATTCAAATTCATTTCCCTATTTATGTTTAATTCGTTATCCATCCATTATTTATTAATCTTCATTTGATATCAATAATGCAGAAAGTGTTCCTAGCCCAGAATTCTCGGAGTGGAATATGTTTTGTGACATACAGGACAGTCTTTAGTTTTGGACGCAACAATTTTATTCCATTGCTCCAATGAATAATCACCCGTGTCTATGGGTTCTTGACTTTCAATGACCTCATGTTTATTTTTGTTCCATTCTTCAAATGAATAATCACCCATATTAGAGGGTTCATTTCTCGAATTCAAATGGATCCGCTTGATATGCCTCCGACATTTTTCTCGAGTTTTATAGCACTTGCCACAAATTCCACATTTAAAGCTGCCCTTGCTAATTGCACGTTTAAGACTTGAATATTCATCTTCCTTCAGCTCAGTGATCAATCTGAAATGAATTTCAATTAGCTTCAGTGAGACGAATTCCACCCAACACGGTTTTCCTATGAAGCACATTGGGATGATATTTATTTTATCCATGACGAAACAGAGCCTTATTTTATTATTAATAATAACTGTATGTTCACTTGATTTATAATTAATGTACATTTTTGAAAGAATGCAAGTGCTACACGCCAAGTACTCTTTCCTGGGATACTGATAATAAATTGAGGAAGGGGATCTTTAGGGCGAGTCATTTCAGCCGGTGATATTAAGGGGATAGAGAGAGAAACAATCAATAATTTATTGATGAGCTGCCCAGCGTCTGGGTTACCATATGACACAGCATACTACTCAAACAGACATGTCACATTAAAATGAAATTTAAAAAAAAAAAAATGGGGGCCCAAACAAAACAGACATTCCACATAAAAAAAAAAAAAAAAAAAAAAAAAAAAAAAAAAAAAACATGGATAAATTGGTGTAGGTGGTTGAGATTGTATCATCATTGCGGTGAGCTGTAGAAATGGAATATTCTCTTGGAAACTTACGATGTGTATATGTATATTTCTTGCTTTGTGAGGGCGCGACAAACTCCACAGATAAAATATTCAGAGATGCAGATTCTATTGTTCACCCAAATTCTACGGTATGGGCAAAAAGGTTTGTCTTTTATTATGAATAAAAACACCAAGTTTCAACACACATCGTTCTTGTACGGTCTCTCTTCGGTATGACATTTTGAGATGTGATTTTCCAGACTTCCTCCTTTCAATGATTTACCACAGATGTGACAACAATATTCCGTATGGGTTAACATATGCCTCTTCATGTTACTCTTGATCTTTGCCCCACACACCTTACACACACTACCTCCATCTCCATGTACAAAATTCAAATGTCTTGTCAATCTATTGTTCTGCAAAAATGTTCTATTGCAAATTTTGCACTCGTATATCTCCTCGGGTTTTAATTGTCCTGCTAATAGCTTGTGTTTTTTTAAATCTCTTCTATAACTTTGCATTGTATAAAATGATTTCTTACAAATTTGGCACTGATGAGGTTTGTTGCCTGTGTGCCTGTTGATATGTTCTTTAAGGTCAAACTTGTTCCTTATCTTAATGCTACAATAATGACATTCGTACAGCTGGTTTGATTTTTTGATTCTACCAGAATGAAAGTGAGACTTATGCTGACTGACACGATTGGCAGTTGTTAACTGTATTCCACAAATGTCACAGACGAATTTTTTCTGTGAGGAGTGAATATCTCGGAAATGATTACGCATGATCTTCGGGGTGGAATATGTTTTGTGACAGACAGGACAGTCTTTAGTTTTAGACGCAACCAGTTCATTCCACTGCTGTATTGTAAAATCACCCGTGTCAAAGAGTGGCTTTTTAATAACGTCAATTTTAATTTGAAATTCTGATGTAGAATGCATATTTTTCATATGTTTTTTCAATCTTCTAAGTGTGGAAAATCTATCAAAGCAAAATTCGCATTTAAATTTTGAAAAGTGACTTTGCTTGATATGCCTGAGAAATACATTTCGAGTATTGAAGGACTTGCCACATATTTCACATTCGTTATTTGGACGGTTAATAAGTCTTGAATATTCGTCCTCCTGTAGCGCAGTAATCGATCTGAAATAAATTTCAATGTAATATAAATAATGAATATCTGCAAATAAGTTTGTTCATTTTAGGAGAAACATTCAAATTTCCAGGTGTTTATAATGGTGTCTCGCTCTAATTTAGGTATGATAAAATTTAATTCAAAATTACTTTTACAAATTAATGTTGATAGAAGGTGAATTCCTACATAACAAACACGTTATATTCTCGTATGCTAATGAAGTAAGAATATGAAAGACATAAATACGAGTCTTACAAAAATCATTTATTCAAAAATCAAAAGATCGAAATGAGGGATTTATACCTGCTAAGCAAGGGTAAATTCTGGGCTAGGAACACTTTCTGCATTATTGATATCAAATGTTTAGATTTGCTTTAATTTTAACAATTAACATATATTCTCAAAAGCATTGACGACTTTGGACAATATGATCGGATTTGATTATTGTTGTCACATCTGTGGTAAATCATTGAAAGGAGGAAGTCTGGAAAATCACATCTCAAAATGTCATACCGAAGAGAGACCGTACATGAACGATGTGTGTTGAAGCTTGGTGTTTTTATTCATAATAAAAGACAAAAATCTTGTCGCCCAAACCGTAGAATTTATGTGAACAATAGAATCTGCATCTCTGAATAAAGATTGCTGGAGAATACTCCCGAGTACTATAATATATCCCCTTGGTAGCACCGGCTGTAATGATTTGCCCTAAAGATCCCCTTCCCCAATTTAATTCAGTATCCCAAGAAAGAGCACTTGGCGTGTAGCACTTGCATTTTTTAAAGAATCATAAATCAAGTGAACATACAGTTATTATTAATAAAAAATAAAATAAGGCTCTGTTCCGTCATGGATAAAATAAATATCATCACATTGTGCTTCATAGGAAAACCGTGTTGGGTGGAATTCGTCTCACTGAAGCTAATTGAAATTCATTTCAGATTGATCACTGAGCTGAAGGAAGATGAATATTCAAGTCTTAAACGTGCAATTAGCAAGGGCAGCTTTAAATGTGGAATTTGTGGCAAGTGCTATAAAACTCGAGAAAAATGTCGGAGGCATATCAAGCGGATCCATTTGAATTCGAGAAATGAACCCTCTAATATGGGTGATTATTCATTGGAAGAATGGAACAAAAATAAACATGAGGTCATTGAAAGTCAAGAACCCATGGACACTGGTGATTATTCATTGGAGCAATGGAATGAGATGGTTGCATCTAAATCTAAAGAATGTCCGGTTTGTCACAAAACGTACGTCTCTCCGAAGTGCATGCGTAGACATTTCCGAGACGTTCACTCCTCACAAAAAAAATTCATCTGTGATATTTGTGGTAAATTATTTCGTTCTACCAATCGTGTCAATAGCCATAAATCCCATTTCCATTCTGATAGAATATTAGAAAAGAA
Organism: Diaphorina citri; assembly: GCF_000475195.1. Taxonomy (NCBI): domain Eukaryota; kingdom Metazoa; phylum Arthropoda; class Insecta; order Hemiptera; family Psyllidae; genus Diaphorina; species Diaphorina citri. The sequence goes on along the minus strand of NW_007377554.1, from coordinate 15,389 downwards.
ATACGAATGTTATTACTGTATGAAGAAGTTTGGAAATAAGTTCCACTTAGCAGAACATATTAACTCTCACACAGGCAATAAACCCCACCACTGCCAAATCTGTAATAAAGTTTTTTCTTCAATTCGAAGTTATAAAAGAGATTTTCAGCGACACAAGCTCTTGGCGGGACAATTAAAAGCTGAAGAGTTACATAAGTGTAAAATTTGCAGCAAATCATTTCTAGAGAAGTTTCGATTAATTAAGCATATGAACTGGGTACATGGAGATGGAGGTAGTGTGTGTAAGGTGTGTGGGGCAATGATCAAGAGTAGCATGAAGAGGCACATGTTAACCCATACGGGAGAGAAACCATTCTGTTGTCACATTTGTGGTGAATCATTGAAAGGAAATCTTAAAGGCCACATTTTCAAATGTCATTCATGAGAGAAGATTTACATAACTTGAGATGAATATGCTTGTGAGAAAGCTCAGTCAATGATTAAGAGTATTTTGGTTCTACAAATGTTTAAACATGAGAAATCCCTTACTTAAACTCTTTACCTCTCGATTCTCGTTTATTATTATTAGGCACACTAAGAAAAGGTTTTGAGGCAATATAACATATTAGTTACAGTTTAAGGTTATACATATCTAGATACTGACAGTAGAGTCAGTTTTCCCGATCTTATATTGAATAGAATCTGTTCCAACTTTTTTTTTTTTTTTTTTTAGTTTCCCTCTGTAAATAACTTTCTATATTAACAAAAAAGTTACACTGTCAGTTCTACATAGAGGGTGTTTTCCAGCCAGAACTACTTGCTAGGTGTAAAAAGTCGGACAGAAGTTCAGACAACTCCAGAATAGATGCCTTTTTTTGTTTGGAATAAGGGTCGGGGAATGATGATATGTAATTGCCATTATCCCAATTTTATTTGGGGTCGTCATAATCTCCCCCTCCTGAATCCTCTCTTCTCTACACCTCTCTGGTTGAATGTAAATGTGAACTCAAACACCTTTTATAATAGGTGCTCAAGTACTTTTCATAGTAAAGGTCCAAAGGTATCTCGAAAATATTTTATTTGAAAAGAAATATCAAAATGTAGAAAGCTTCAGTGATATGAAATTAAAATATTATGTATAAATTAATGTGTCTGATTGAAGAGGAAACCTTGATATTCACGTCAAATATGTAGTATGTACGTTTAGATACTACTGCCGATAAATATTACGTGATAATCCAGTAAAATAATCCACCTATAAAAATTGTTTTCAGATCTATGGAGTCTTCATCATCTGATATCAATAAACAGACATTTCCAAAGACATCAAAAACTTCGACATCCGAAAACGAAAATCATAAACCAAGTTGTGGAAATTCTTTCATGGTTCACAAAAATCAACCTATTGATACTGGTGATTTTAGTTTAGAACAATGGAGACAACTTGTCGCTGAAAAAACAAAGTTATGTCCCGTATGTAACAAAGAGTATGCCACTCCAGTTACCATGAGAAAACATTTGCGAGAAGTACATGTTAGCAAAAAGAAATTCAAATGTGACTTGTGTCAAAAACAATTTAAAGCGAGTCGTTCGCTTCAATGCCATAAACAATTTGTACATTTAGGTGTTCATAAACCAAAGTTCTTGAATATGGAGTGTGATTACTGCAGTAGAAAATTTCCGTCTAAAAATGAAGTCACTAATCATATCAAAAGTCATATGGGTGTTAGAGACATTTTATGTCCTATTTGTAAGAAAGGTTTTATTGCCCTAAAACATATGAAGACACATTTGAAAAAACATATGTGGAAAGCGGGTGAGATACCCTTGGAAGATACGTACCTGTGTGATCTTTGTAGTAAAGTGTTTTTAGAACATAAGGATATGATTAGACATCGTGAATGGGTTCATGGAGATAAATGTCATGTGTGTAAAGTGTGTGGGGCAAAGATCAAAGGAAACATGAAAAGGCACATGTTATCCCACACGGGAGAGAAACCATTCTGTTGTGACATCTGTGGAAAATCATTGAAAGGAAATCTAAAAGCTCATATCTTAAGATGTCAAGGAGAGAGGCCATACAAGTGCGATGTTTGTGGAAGCTCGTTCAAAGATAAAAAGCATTTTAGTGTACATATCCGAAACCATGGCGAGGATAAATAATACACTTGCGATGTTTGTGGAAGCTCGTTCAAAGATAAAAAGCATTTTAGTGTACATATCCGAAACCATGGCGAGGATAAATAATACACTTGCAATCAATATCTGTGGCGAAAGCTTTGCAACTCGTTCTCCGTTTACTCTTCATTTGAAAATGCACGAGCTGAAGTCTTCCTGTCTCAAAACGTACAAATGTCAAATCTGTAAGCTGCACTTTGAGAATGAAGTAGATTTATCCTCTCATTATTTTGAACACTTTGGAAATAATATATTCTAATATTTGGTGCACTAACTAAGAAATGTGGTTTGATAGAGCTGAAGTCTTCCTGTCTCAAAACGTACAAATGTCAAATCTGTAAGCTGCACTTTGAGAATGAAGTAGATTTATCCTCTCATTATTCTGAACACTTTGGAAATAATATATTCTAATATTCGGTGCACTAACTAAGAAATGTGGTTTGATGAGAATAAGCCTTTCAGAAAAAAAAAGATTATTTCTCAAATTAGGTACTTGCGGTTTGTTTCTCTTCTGTAGAGGATCTATTAACTCTCGGTATCTTGGCGGTAGCAATAGATTGCCAGGAGAAATTGACGTTTGTTGAAAGTGATCAGGCTAAACTAACTTTAAATGACTAATTAATGTACATAAATCGACCAGCTTGTTTGTAAACAATATCTTTGTACAATAATGAACCTGACCTTCCTGTGGTAGGCGGTAGTAAAGTTCACGTCTAACACAAATTCACACTTGGTGCCTGACAGAAACAAACTCTAAATCAAAATTAAACTTCATTTCAGATCTGGCAGCTGCGTAGTTGATGTCATAACTGCAGACAAATGGAGAGCCCTTATTAAAAACAAGACCAAGACATGCCCTATATGCAATAAAAGTTATCCCGGTGCTCGCAACATGAGGAAACACTTGAGGCTTGTTCATGACAAAAACTCTACCACTACTTGTACCATGTGTAAAAAAACTTTTAGAAACAAGGCTACCTTCCAAAAGCATATGCAGCGGGCTCATGTAGGTCTCAAAATAAGTGTCTCCAAGCACTTTGAATGCAACTACTGCCATGCCAAGTTTAGTAACAAGTCGTTACTTTCTGATCATATTAGTAGTCACACTGGCTTGAAAAATTATAAGTGTCACGTTTGTGATAAGGCCTATTCATGCAGAAAAGCTTTAAAAACTCATACTCTGCTCCATGAGCAAGAAAAAGTTATAAAATCAAGTAAGAAAGAATTTATAATAGACACTGGAGATTGCACATTGGACGAATGGAATGATTTTATAAAGCGGCGTGTTACAGTATGTCCTAAATGCAACAGAGACTACCGTAATCCTAGGAATATGAGGAAACATTTGAGACGAGTTCATACCTCTGTGAGAAAATATGGTTGTGATGAATGTGGGAAAATGTTAAAATCACGCGACTCCCTCAATACGCACAAAAAAATTCAACATGAAGGAAAGAAAGTAAAAGTGAAATACGAATATGAATGTGACTACTGCGGTGCCAAATATCCAAACAAGTACACACTGTCTGATCACATTTCTGGCCATACAGGTATTCCCAATCATATCTGTAAGATCTGTAACAAAGGTTACGCATGTGCAGCTAGCTTGAAGATACATAATATTAAAACGCATTTACAGTTCACTGGAGTTCCTATCGAGAAATTCAAATGTGATCTTTGTGATAAAGAATTCTTCGAGAAAAAGAAATTGAATAAACATAAAAATTGGGCACATGGTGATAAGTTTCATCTCTGTAAAGTTTGTGGAGCTAAAATAAAAGGTAGTCTTAAACAACACATGATTACACACACTGGAGAGAGAAAGTATTGCTGTCACATATGTGGAAAAAAGCTCCGTGGTAAACTAAAAGAACACATGTTGAACACATGATTACACACACTGGAGAGAGAAAGTATTGCTGTCACATATGTGGAAAAAAGCTCCGTGGTAAACTAAAAGAACACATGTTACCATTCACGTGTAGTGAATGCGGTCAGAGCTTTGCAGCGCGTAGTGCATTCTCCCTTCACTTGAAGAAACACGCGGGTTTTAAACAGAGAATCGAATGTGAATATTGTAAAGAAACTTTTCCGTCTAAATTGAAATTTAAAGAACACATGAAAATTCATTTATGTTAATTTTTTTTTAATACATAGAAAGCCATACGTAGTTATTGGGATTCGGGACCCTTTAAATCAGGGGTTGGCAACCCCGCGCCCGCGAGCCTGTTTTCCTGCGCCCGCGAAGGTTTGACGGGGTTCTCATTTTTATATGAATGTCTTCTTTTTTCCCCATTGATAGACCCATTTTCATTAAATAAAACGAATATAAATCTTTTATTACATAATATTTCAGTGTTTTATCCTTCACCTTGTTTATCTGAACAGTCTCCGTCTCCAAACATGCTGGCATACTCCAAGGTCAACAAACATTTTTATAATATTATAATATGTATAATCCCGCAGTTTAAACAAGGTCTTCTATCTTTCATAATTAAAGTTTATCATTATATGTATTGAGGTATATTTAAGTAATATATTCATAAGAAAATACTAAATTTCTGTTGATTTATGTTAGAAGAGGAATAGGGGTGTTCATTCACATACACAGCTCCAGCACGCTTCCCGTATTTCCAGGAGGCGGGACATTGGTAAGGCAAGTCATTGAAGATGTCAGGAGGAAAAAACCCCTTCGCTGACTGCTTCTGTCAGGGAGGCTTTGAAAGACTGGAAAGAAAAAGAGTTTAGGATAGGATATGTTATTGTACTGAGTTTTAGAGATTTATGGATTAGATGAAGAATGTAGTGCTTTAATTTCAAAGAGATGAAATTTATCAAAACCAGGTATAAAGTTCAAGAAAGCAACCCTTTATCAGTCGTGTGCCTTCTATATGTATGTATTATATTGTATGTTATTCATTTGATAAATACATAATATGTGTTTCATGTGATTTCTTACGCATTATTCAATTTCATGTTGTAAAAAAGACATTACAAATATATAATACCTAAATTTGAAACGATCTGTTTTAGGTGTGTCGAAAATATCATGGCCAAAGAAACAGAGAGATTTGAAGACACACGTCAATTGAATGGTACCTATTATCCCTACCATTCTTTGATCAAGTACGAATTCCTAGACGACTCGATGTTCTCTGAAGAAGAAAATTACTCTTTCATCGCCAACATCAATGAGGATGCAGTCAAAGAAACGATGCCATTTGAAAGAATTTTTGAAGATTCTAGATTTGACAACCTCCATGATATTTACCAAACTACACCTGGGGAATTATCTCCCATCTCCAACTATACTGTCGATTCAGACTCATGTGATAAGATGCTTTCATTTCATATTAGTAATCCCTGGACAGTGTGTGATGAAAGTAACGCAAGCCCAACCATCTGTAGTACGAAGGACAATTCATCGGATAAAGAAAATAATGAAGTATGCCATCTGCAAAACGATGAAGATAACTTGACCCACAGGTCAAATTCAAGAAAAGTTTCGTTTGATGAAGTTTTTGAATATCTCAAAGGTAAAACAGGAACTGAAGAAAGTCATAATGATTATGATAATAATGGGAACAAAAAAGCATCAGACTCTTTTGAAAGTTCATTGATCGATTCCAATGGACACCTGGGTATAGATTTGAAATATAATAATACTGGCCACGAAAGGAAAAAAATAAGGGTAAAATCCAAGAGTAAAAAAGCTAAAGGTAAGGATTGCATTCAAGATAACCGAGAAAATTTTAAACCCAATATTTTAAGGGACCGTTCAAAAAGTAAAATTTCTTCAGAAAAAATTCCCAAAAATGCGTCTAATTCTTTGAACGACAATACCAACAACTCTTATGGAAGAATCATACCGGAATCAGAGTGTAATATGATGCATCAAGAAGTTTTAGAGGAATCTATAGTACACGAAGAATTTATATATCAAAATATAACATTGTCTGCTGGAGAATCATTAGAGACCTACGACCAAAGTATCCAAATTTCTCAGTTTGGTTCAGACAACCCTGTCCAGACAGAGGTTCCATTACTGAAAGAAGCAGAAAATGGAAAATCTGTTGAAAACATGCTTAGTACTGTAATTCCTGCACTTCAATATTTCGATAAAACTAACGATATTACTCAAAAAGAAATAGAAAAATGTGTGGATAGCACTGTGCAAATTGATAATGTTGAAAATATGCTGAATACTGAAATTCCAGCACTTCATTATTTCGATAAAATTAACGATACTCGTCTAAAAGAAATAGAAAAATGTGTGGATAGCACTGTGCAAATGGATGATGTTGAAAATATGCTTAATACTGAAATTCCATCAGTTCAATATTTCGATAAAATTAACGATACTAGTTTTAAAGAAATAGAAAAATGTCTGGATAACACTGTGCAAATGTAGTTATTATAGGTAAGGGAAAAAATTCCAGCGAAAACATAAAGCTTGTTTTCTCCACCATCTTAATTTTAATCTTGGAAAAAAAAACCTTGTGCCAAATATTCCAGAAAAATTACCACAAGGATTATTACGTTCCAAAGTAAGAGGTTCGAATCCGATTTTTTTCCGCAGTACGGTCAAGCATGTATAAAGTAAAGAGTTCCACATGCTCACTGTTCACTCTGCTTAGCCTTCAGCTTTATCTTTGAAAATCAAATGAACATTGCGATTGGAAGAATGGAACAAAAATAAACATGAGGTCATTGAAAGTCAAGAACCCATGGACACTGGTGATTATTCATTGGAGCAATGGAATAAAATTGTTGCGTCCAAAACTAAAGACTGTCCTGTATGTCACAAAACATATTCCACTCCGAAGGCCATGCGTAAACATCTCCGGGAAGTTCATTCTTCAGAGAAAAAATATTTGTGTGATATGTGTGGTAAACAGTTCACATCTACTCATCGTGTCACTCTACACAAGTCAAAGATTCATGCCGGTAAAGTTAAAAGTTCAGAAAATATGTACGAATGTCATTATTGTAGCATTAAGATAAGAAACAAGTTCTTGTGGTAAATTATTTCGTTCTACCAATCGTGTCAATAGCCATAAATCCCATTTCCATTCTGATAGAATATTAGAAAAGAAATACGAATGTTATTACTGTATGAAGAAGTTTGGAAATAAGTTCCACTTAGCAGAACATATTAACTCTCACACAGGCAATAAACCCCACCACTGCCAAATCTGTAATAAAGTTTTTTCTTCAATTCGAAGTTATAAAAGAGATTTTCAGCGACACAAGCTCTTGGCGGGACAATTAAAAGCTGAAGAGTTACATAAGTGTAAAATTTGCAGCAAATCATTTCTAGAGAAGTTTCGATTAATTAAGCATATGAACTGGGTACATGGAGATGGAGGTAGTGTGTGTAAGGTGTGTGGGGCAATGATCAAGAGTAGCATGAAGAGGCACATGTTAACCCATACGGGAGAGAAACCATTCTGTTGTCACATTTGTGGTGAATCATTGAAAGGAAATCTTAAAGGCCACATTTTCAAATGTCATTCATGAGAGAAGATTTACATAACTTGAGATGAATATGCTTGTGAGAAAGCTCAGTCAATGATTAAGAGTATTTTGGTTCTACAAATGTTTAAACATGAGAAATCCCTTACTTAAACTCTTTACCTCTCGATTCTCGTTTATTATTATTAGGCACACTAAGAAAAGGTTTTGAGGCAATATAACATATTAGTTACAGTTTAAGGTTATACATATCTAGATACTGACAGTAGAGTCAGTTTTCCCGATCTTATATTGAATAGAATCTGTTCCAACTCTTACTTTTAATAAAAATCCAAGTCCCTGCCCATCCTCCTCAGATGTATTTTGTCTGTTTATTATTATTATTATTATTTCTTTTTTAAAAACCTAATTCATCCTCTATTGTACGCTTTATGTATACCTTACAATTTATTAAAAACCTTTTATTAGTAAAGCGATGTATTAATCTGTTGACTTAAAATAAAGGCACCACTTGTCCTACCTCAATGACTCAGGCACTACCCATTTCCCGAGTTTGAAAATTTTAATCGTTTACTTTTTACTGTCTTATAGGTTCCCTATACATAATGTATTAGAAAGTAAAATAATAATAACAACAACAACAACAACAAGTTTTGGTGATCTCAAAGTAATAACATGAGGCAATAATATTCTAACTCTTCAAACATTAACATTCATTTCAGATCGGTGAAATCTTGTGGGAAGTTTGCGTGCCAGATAAGGAGTCCTAAATATATAAAACAATTTATGAAACTAAGTGAGTTGCAGAGTTACATCTTGAAACGTAATAGTGCTCACATGGATAACTGCAATATGTGTAAAAAATATTTTACACTGATGGAAAAAGCGTTTGCTCAATTAGGTGACCCTAAGAAAATAAGCAATAATTACTACGAGTGTTATCACTGTGGATCAAGATATTCAAAGAAAATCTTTATCTCTAATCACATGATTTTACATAAGAAAAAGAATTTTTACGAGTGTCAATTCTGTCGTTGTTTCTTTTCATCGCGCATTTGTTTTGAAAAACACTTTGAAAAATCTGTTCAAAAGTTAAATAAAAACAAACCTTTAGATACAGGAGATTTATCGTTGGAAGAGTGGACAGAAATAGTCAGCTCCAAATCTAAACAGTGTCCTGTCTGCAAGAAAACTTATTGCACGCCTGTTAGTATGAGAAAACATACCCTATTCTATCTATACTAGTGACCATTGGAGATTTCACCAGACCCTGTATCTTGGATTTTTGTTTGTTTTGATTTTGTAATAATGATGGCTCACTTCTGTGTGTTCTTCACGTGTATGATAGGTGTCCTGGAATGTGTCCTAATTTTGTTAATTAATTATTAATGTGTTTTATGAATAAAATGTCCAGTGTTAAGTAAAAGAAACAAAAGTATATCCTGTGTTCTTCATTATTAAAAAGTTTAGAGTTATGTACCGGGTTGAGATGAGCTCGGACAAGGTGAGATAGGATATTGTTTCTACAGCTTTGCATTGGAGTGGTAACTTGAGCAAGGTTAGCGTGGGAGTGTTGGATATTTTTTCTAACCCTCTGTCCCAGCAGCAATGTTTAAAATTTATTTTATATTTATTTTTGTTTGCTCTCTAATTTGCTTGTTTGTAATATCTAATATAAATGAAAAGTATAATATAAACTTGCAAACTTGAGATAAAAAGTAAAAAATGAATTCAGATTGTACAAGTTGCAGAAAAAAAATTAAAATTTCAAATTTCCGGCCAACTTTACACGCTCATGAAGGCTGTGTTAAGTTACCACATCATTTTCCACATGCCAAAAAAGGACAGGAATGGCCTATCTCAACCCGGTACATAAACACACTCTCTTGGCGTGTGGAAAATGATGTGGTAACTTAACATAGCCTAAAGCCCTAAAGTAAAGTTGGCAGGAAATTTGAAATTTTGATTTTTTTTTTTTCCATGACTTGTACAATTTGAATTCATTTTTTACTTTTTATCTCGAGTTTCTCAACCCGGTACATAAACACACTCTCTTGGCGTGTGGAAAATGATGTGGTAACTTAACATAGCCTAAAGCCCTAAAGTAAAGTTGGCGGGAAATTCGAAATTTTGATTTTTTTTCATGACTTGTACAATTTGAATTCATTTTTTACTTTTTATCTCGAGTTTGCATGTTTATATTATACTTTTCATTTATATTAGATATTACAAACAAGCAAATTACAAAGCAAACAGAAATAAATATAAAATAAATTTTAAACATGGCCGCTGGGACAGAGGGTTAGAAAAAATACCCAACACTCCCACGCTATCCTTGCTTAATTAAGTTACCACTCCAATGCAAAACTGTAGAAACAATATCCTATCTCACCTCGTCCAAGCTCATCTCAACCCGGTACACAACCACACCCTGAGTGTCCATGGTAAAGTAAGTCTAATCAATATTCTCCTTTCTTCTCTCTCTCCCTCCTCCTTATTCTCCTCCTCCCTCTTCTCCTTCTCCTCCTTCTCCTCCTCCTCCTTCTCCTCCTCCTTCTCCTCCTCCTTCTCCTCCTTCTCCTCCTCCTCCTCCTCCTCCTCCTCCTCCTCCTCTCATCAGCTTCTACTTTAATCTGCAGGAAAAAGGAACATATTAGAACGTCATGTCTGCCTTGTAGTTGCTAAGTCATGAGTTCAATTCCCACCCAAAACAAAGTTCATCATAAACAATTATTATTCTCAGAAGAAAAAAAATGTAATGGTGTACCAAAGTAAGTAATGGACCACCATCATCATAGTCATCATACTCCTCACCTTGTCTGGTATCATCAGCTTCTACTTTAATCTGCAGGAAAAAGGAACATATTAGAATGTCATGTCTGCCTTGTAGATGCTAAGTCATGAGTTCAATTCCCATCATCAGCTTCTACTTTAATCTGCAGGAAAAAGGAACATATTAGAACGTCATGTCTGCCTTGTAGTTGCTAAGTCATGAGTTCAATTCCGACCCAAAACAAAGTTCATCATAAACAATTATTATTCTCAGAAGAAAAAAATGTAATGGTGTACCAAAGTAATGGAGCCAAGACATGGATGGTTTCCAAGTTGGTGAGGCAATACACACTTACTTGGGTGGTATCAGTCTTAATTGAATCTGTTGTTGCAATTTGCAGCCAATCATTCAGCTGTTTTTGATTTTTTGCTGTGCTAGTCCAGAATTGGTAAAAGTCATCTACTTTGGAGTTACAAACTTCACAGATTTTTTTAGGAAGGCTGTCATCAGTCATAATCTAAAACAATAAAACAACCAATGCATTAATGATGGACAAGTTGAAATGTGCATTTCTAAGCATGCTAAAACTGTTTTTAATCCATTTGTTGTATTGAACTGAATATTAAGGGGTCAGAAAATGGAGCAGTTGCAAATGGGTAAAAATTATTAATAAATGGTCAATTCCTATGTAAAAAGTTGGGAAAAATCCCAATCTGAGGTCAAAACTCCGAAATAATAATTGTAAAAGGTCGAAAATTCAATTTTTATTTTCCGTCAGAGTTCAGGAGATGTGCAGAAACGTATGTGCACAAACATGAATTGCACAGAAATGCATGCGCACAAACAGATTAATGTGTTGCCTGCAAGGGAGCTTTGTGTGGAACATTTGATGTGACGTCATCACCTACGAGAGCGTATGCCGTGACGTCAAAGTTTACGATTTACAGGTATTTTTTAAATCGATTTATCTCGGGATCTAGAAGTCATAGAAGAAAAAGAAAAATTCCCTTGGTCCTCATTTTTCCTGCTCTATGACTTTGAAACATCACCCAAGAAAGCGCAACTGTTCTATTGGACCATGTGACAGGAAGAGAAGAGCACAAACCTAGGAAAGAGGTCAGATGATTTTCCTACCTCACTTTTTCCTACTGACAGAGTGAGGTCTGTTAAATTTGGCTGGCATTAGAAGCATCTAAAACCCTACAATAATTAATTATAATTTCTCCCTCTCTGCTGATTGAATATTTGTAGGTACTACATTTAGAAAACCCCTGAAATAAGTATCTACTTATGTGATTTTCATAAGGTATTTGAAAAATTATGGGAAACCCAAACTGTATCAAACAGTGAATATCGGTACTTATGCAGAAGTCACGTCCGTGGAATATTGCTACCAAAAGAACTGGCACAAACAAGCAGTGACCAGTGTTATTATAGGGTTAGGTTAAACGCAAGAAGGAGTTTTCACAATTAGAGCAGTGATTAGTGTTATTATAGGGTTGGGTTAAATACAAAAAGGAGCTTTTCTTTTCCATGGACGTGACTTCTGCATAATTACTGTGAGCATCTAATCATGGAAAAAATCATAGGAGACAAAAGGAATTAATCATCGTTGAATTGAATTGAGAGAGTTCCCCATCTCTTTGATACCTCCATTGACTTACAGTACACGTCTGAATACCTAAATAGGTAGGTACCTACGCAAGACAATGTATTTCAACATAGGTACAAGCCAGGGTCAAATGAATTACCTGGACGGGTAGACAGGCAACAATCTTAGTAAATAGTTGTCTCGTTTCACTTCCGGTTTCGAAGATGTCTATGGAAGCAAGATCTTTAGCGAGACATAACCGGCAAAGGCTTATTATTTCCTGACGAGATATCTTGAATTCAGCCATGTCGAGTTAATAACTTAGAACTAGGCAGGTTGAAGAACAAAGATGTGTCCTTATTCAACGAGCATCGCTGCCTTCACGATTGAGAACAGGGTAAGAAAATAACATAACAAACAAACGAATAACAAATGATGAAACAACTAAAATGAAATACTCGAGTTATTCAACTAATTCACATAAAAATTATGGTGTTACAGAACTTTTGAATTTAAAAAAACACATTTTTCCTTCAGCTTCTGATCACACAACGTACGTTTCGGCATCAAAAATGGAGAAATGGCGAACTGACGCCATTTTGAATCCATTCCCACCAAGGCAGGGAAAGAAACCAAAGAGTTGAAAAAAAATCTCTTTGGAAGAAATGCACAGCGGCAAAGGGCAGTGTTGTCATTTATCATTTGAACGGCAAAGAACTTTTTTACTTTCCATATCCTATAGGATATGGAAAATATGTAAAGAACGTCCCAACTCAATCCGACAATCAGTGCCGGAGAACTCAATTTTTCGGCACCATAATCAGGGGCGACCAAAGAGGGGTTCAACTTCGAAATCTTAAATGTGAACCCCTTACTTTGTGATACATTATATCAAATGTAAAGAACGTCCCAACTCAATCCGACAATCAGTGCCGGAGACCGGAGTCATGCCATATTAAAAATTTATTATTATTATTATTTTTTTTTTCATGTTCTCCCACCCATATAAGGGGAGCACCAAAAATGGGAAATTAATATTGATTGCTGATTTGTGCTGCAAATAGGTCCCACTAAACTTCACTAAAGGTTCATATTGAAATTCAAATTCACACCCAAAAATTAAATTTGGATGTATCACAAAGTAAGGGGTTCACATTTAAGATTTCGAAGTTGAACCCCTCTTTGGTCGCCCCTGATTATGGTGCCGAAAAATTGAGATCCCATAGAAATAGGTTCCCCCGAAAAATAAAGGAATCCGTGATTTAGCGTTTTTCCGGGTTCACATTTAAGATTTCGAAGTTGAACCCCTCTTTGGTCGCCCCTGATTATGGTGCCGAAAAATTGAGATCCCATAGAAATAGGTAGGTTCCCCCGAAAAATAAAGGAATCCGTGATTTAGCGTTTTTCCGAATTGCAAAGTTTTTAGTTTAACACCCTGTATTACCTGTATATTAGATGGCTGCTATCAGTAACGTGCAAGTGGTTAGCCCGAGCCAAAGAAAAATTCCTTGCCGTCAAAAGGGAAAAAAATCTTTTGCCGTTTTATGTTATCAGTTATAAGATCTGACAACACTGTTACAAAATTGTGCCTGTACACTCCTGTAGCAGCGTGGCGCCATATTTCAAATTTTGATGTAAATTTGAAAAAGAAGATAAAGATGAAAGTGTTTTAAAGTTTAAAGATATCAGAGTGAAGCTGAAGAGTTCATAGGTCATTGGGTATTTTACTTTAACTAAAGTTTTACGCAAAATAGAAAATTATTTTGCTGCGAAGAACACATCAATCCATTGTTTTTGAAGAAATTTGCGTTTGCGTTGAACTGTCCGGTGTGTAAATTATATTTTGACCGTGAAAGTGACTTTCACAGCCATATGCAATCCTATCATAATTCACACTCTTATTGTATGAAATGTAATATGTATATTTTCAATTCTCGACTTCAACTGCACAAAAGAAAACACACAAGGGAAGAAGAGCAGTGGACAAAGGTCAATATTGAATACTCGTGTGATTGCTGTGAAATGAGTTGGTCAAACCCTAAAGATTTTGGTCAACATTTGAATTTGGTTAAATGCTCCTACTGTGCCAATGCCGCATTCTGCAGTAGCAAAGCATTAACCAGACATCTGGTAGAAGAACATTCGGATAAGTTATGTGGTGTTTGTACATTTTGTGATAACGGATTCTGCAGTGCTCAAGATTTGCTTGAACACATGCTACTTACTCATTGTTACGGCTATTTCAACTCCAAATTACTAACTTGTAGGATATGTAGTGCTTCCTCCTCGATATCACTTCGGTACTACACACCACAGTCTATAAGGTCACACATGTTATCTCATTGTATTCTCTCAAATTTTTTCAATGGTTTCACCTCAGTAGACCACAGTCCTTATTTTGATCTTACTCATGGGACTGCCAAACCTCTTCCTTTCCAATGTATTCTGTGTCGTGATAATTTTTCTTTCCCGGATTGGTTTATAGATTTTCAAAGTTTTATTTATCATTTGAGTGAATATCACACGAATGACTTGGTCGGTTTTTGTACGTCATGTGTTAGTTTACATCACTCTGAGAATGCTTTGCTACATGGTATTACCGAAAACTTCATTTCCTCTGGATCTAAACTTGTATGTACAGAGTGTGGTACAAGTTATGATAGACCAGAATCAGCTCTACGTCACATGCTCTCATTGCATTACATACTCATCGGTCAGATTCCTTCTCACCTCCATCATTTGCTCAATAATTACTTACAAAATCCACGAGATGTCTGTGCAAAATTAAACAACAGCTGCTTTCGATGTGATCTTTGCAATTCTGATATCGATGGCTTACTGGCCTATACTGCTCATCTTAATATAAAACACAATATTTTCCTAATACAATTAACATGTAATCTGTGCAAAACTATTCATTCATCTCTTAGTTCCTTCGTAAATCACGTATGCCCTCGACGCACTTGTTCTTATGTTAATACGATAAATCAAAAACATCATAGAGCAATATTGCAAGGTTTAGAAAACACTGATCCTAAAACTGATTCTGAGTTTACAAATATAAACGTTATCCAAGGAAAATACTCCGGTATATTAGGGGAGCACAGCTATGCACACACAAGTATGAGAAAAAGTGAAGCAAATGCACAGGTTGTATATCAAGACCACGACTATTCTTTCGAAAACTGACTGATCCTCCAATTGAAAATCGGCAATTCACTAACATCTCAGAAAGATCTAGAATTCCACATGTAGGACTCAATAAATATTCCTTTTGTTAAAATAATTCATTTAATAAACCTGCAAGTATGCATTATAAAAAGATTGCATCTCCGAAAACGATGTTTGATATATATTCATTTAAAAAACACTGGTCAACATAATATTTGTTAC
>NW_007377553.1:337835-347655 GCF_000475195.1 Diaphorina citri | reverse complement strand
ATCCCTCATCAGATCTAGAATAGAATATGGAGCTCTTATTTATAATTCAGCCTCAGAAAATAATTTAAAAATATTAAACCCAATTCAAAATCAATGTTTGAGACTCGCCACTGGAAGATTTTGCACAACACCGATACAAGCTCTATTTAAAAATAAATGTCAGCGAGCTATGAAAATACTGAAAGTTATCAGCAAACAATCCTGGGGCGCAGATAGGAAGATCCTAACTCTCCTGTACAAATCCCTCATCAGATCTAGAATAGAATATGGAGCTCTTATTTATAATTCAGCCTCAGAAAATAATTTAAAAATATTAAATCCTATTCAAAATCAATGTTTGAGACTCGCCACTGGAGCATTTTGCACAACACCGATACAAGCTCTACATCTTGAAACAAATGAGCCGCCACTGGAAATAAGAAGAAAAATCCTCACTTTCAACTATGCAGCCAAAGTTACCAGTGTGCCTCAACATCCCTGTTATAAGCTTCTCATGTTTCCCAAATACGTGCAAAACTATAAAAATAAGAAAATCAACACCATCAACGTATTCTTAGAAGAAAAATTTCCTCTCTTCAAGAAAATTCACACTCTTACACATCCACCTCCACCTCCCTGGACACACCTGACTTGAACTTCCAGCTCCACATCTTTACTAAGAAAATAACAAGTTCTCCAATCATCAAATCCAACTTTCTTGCCATTCTACAAAACTATGAAACTCATGTTAGGATTTACACTGACGGATCCAAAGATGAGGAAAACGCAGGTTGTGCTTTTGTAATTCCCGACCGAAATATTACAAAAATGTTTAGCCTCGATTCCAAATCAAGTATATTTGCATGTGAACTGTACGCAATATACGCTGCTCTCGAATACCTACATCATCCGAACAATAATACAGTAGAAAACTATGTCATAATATCAGACTCTCAAGCCGCTCTACAAGCTATATCCAACATTTATACAATACAAAATCAACTCATTACAAACATCCAAACACTAATTCAAGAAATTAAACAAAGCGGAAAACAACTAACTTTTGTTTGGTGTCCAAGTCATTGCGGCATTCTGGGGAATGAAGCAGCAGACCAGGCAGCAAAAACGTCACTTACTACTCCGGATCTTCCTACCTATCAATTCTGAAAAACCAAAAAAAGGAAACTTAAAAAAAAAAAAAAAAAAAAAAAAGTGCTATTCAAAAATTGTAGTCATGAAAACAAAAAATTAGAAAAATAAATGTGGGCAGGTGGGCCAATAAATGGTACGTTTTTTAAGTGGGCGAATAAATGGTACACTTACCCTACCTAATTTTCTGACTTACCTCAGTGTTGTGTTGTGTCCAGTTTTGTGCCTAAATGTTACTTAAAATACCTTTTCAATGAATTACCAACACCTATTTTGTATAAGACTGTGTTTACAACAAAAGTAAAGTTTTGTTTTCGTTTGATTTAGTAAACATTATCCACAGGTTTTGTCCCTTACAGGAAAAATCGTTGTGAATGTCAAAATTGGGTTCAAATCCCGACAGTGTACAATTTTATTTTTAACAGAAACCAAATCATTTGACTGAATGATAGTTTGGTAGTGGTGCTAAACTACATATCTAAGAAGTCTGATGTTGGATTTCACCAATATTTATTCAGAGTGTTAGTGACAACCACGTGTCATTTTTCTTCTAAATTTTGTTTATTATTTAAAAATTTATTCTGAATTAATTTTTAAAATAAATTATTTCCAATGAGACATACGTATACAGTATGTCTCAAACTTTTTCAAGTGTAGTTCAAGTGAATCTACCAGGAGGTACTAACCTCCGACCTTCTTTCAACCCAGCCAAAAGATCAACCAATGAGAAGAGACCGTCAAAAGACCAAGCTATTACCCTATCCTCACCCGAGCCGGACCATGTCCTCAACACCCCATACTACATGTTCATCCGAGCAGTAGGTAATGTACTGGGTCCCCACAATATTGTAGCTGCCTCCAAAATTCCAGGATCCAAGTTCTGTATTTTTTTGTCAACCCAAGAGCTTGCTAAGAAATTAAATCCCAATAAACCTTTCTCCCATCCCGTAAATGGCCTAAGATGCTTAATTGGGATGTAAAAATTTATACTTAATAAAAAAAAAATATTTATTCAGTCATTAGAACTTCTGTTAAGCTAACAGCCAGTTAAGTTCCATTTAATTTGTATTGGCTTAACAGAGCTGTTAAGCTAACGGGCTGTTTGAGGCTGGAAAGAAAGTTGGTAAAATCCACCATGAGAGTAACGGGTTCCAATCTCGATATGGTTATGGTTTACCATTGGTAGGTTCAGTGTACCTGAACCTATTTGTTGACGAAAATGACCACAATCAAATTATTTAAAAGGCAACTTCCGTGGCCGAGTTGGTATCACACTAGGCTTGCACGCAGGAGGTCCGGGTTCGATTCCCGGCTAAATCAACTACCTATATGCCCACCCACAAGGTATAGGTATACCTACCTATACATATTTAAGCAATAAGGCACTCAAGTCACTCAACTGATGGGTTACAACATAACAGAGTATTAGAAAGGTATATTAGGATGTAGGATCCTAAATAAAATTGACGATGTCGTAAGACCTGTGTATCTCAGAAATCAGATCAAATAGGTTTCTTTCAAGATGCTTTCTCATTTTAAAAAGGTTTGAGGGTAAAAAAAATAGGTAATGCTATGAAAATTCTCCCCTCCTCAAAAGACATTTTTTATTCGACGCGCAAGCAAAAGCTTTTTACGACCATTACGATTTTACGTGAACACCTACCGCTCTCTAGCGGAATTCTGAAGAAGCTTGGACACAAAACAATGATGGCCGACGAAGTTTCGCCCCTAGGAAGCTGAAGAAGCTTGGACACAAAACAATAATGGCCGACGAAGTTTCACCCCTAGGAAGCTCCCATGGTCCCATGGGGTTGGAACAATGGGACCTTGTACGTTGCCCCTTCATTTCTGTGAGATACCTCCCCAATGAATTTTAGGGGCTTGTACGTTGCCCCTTCATTTCTGTGAGATACCTCCCCAATGAATTTTAGGGGCGAGATACCGAAAGACAAGCAAGTGCTGCTCCCTAGTGGTGAGATTGTGAATCTGGTTGAGAAGTGAGTGATTGTGAAGAACAGGAGTTTGATTAAAAGAGGGGAAGTTTATTCGTACAGGGTGCAACGAAAGGCTTTTGTGACAGTATGGAGGGACCTAAGGACCTAACCGGTATTGAGTTTGTAGTTTGTACTTTATAGAATATAGATAGGTAAGTGTCTTGTAAGTAATAAGACTAATAAGCCGGCCTAGTTAGCTTGGTTGGAGCTCGTCTGCCTTTTTAGCACTAGACTGCGGGTTCGATTCCCGCCCTTCGTAGATTTTATCCTGAACGGATAATGTTCGTTCTCGGAACGGCTGGTTTTCTCCTATCCTGTCTTCCTTGTCTCTTCGATTTCGGGACGATAAGACCTGAGCAGTTACAGTTCCCTCTCTCAAATGTCTACAAAATGTCTTCTAAGCAGACCAGACAGCTAAATAAGGACCTAACCGGTATTGAGTTTGTAGTTTGTACTTTATAGAATATAGATAGGTAAGTGTCTTGTAAGTAATAAGACTAATAAGCCAGCCTAGTTAGCTTGGTTGGAGCTCATCTGCCTTTTTAGCGCTAGACTGCGGGTTCGATTCCCGCCCTTCGCAGATTTTATCTTGAACGGATAATGTTCGTTCTCGGAACGGTTGGTTTTCTCCTATCCTGATGTCTTCCTTATTGTCTCTTCGAGAAGACCTTAGCAATTTTACAGTTCTCTCTATCAAACCTGTTAAACTCGGAAATGGGAATACCTACAAATTACCTATTCGGTATTGGAATAACTATTGGAATTCAAACATCGTCGACATAAAATTCAGACCTCTCTTCGTTTGTTCAATTGTTATTTTTCCAACTGATGTTTTCTTATTGTTTGGGAAAAAATACAAAAAATCAAAGGAAGCTGGGATGAAAAACCGAAAGTGAAATGCCTGAAAATCAGCGATCAAATAATAACGGACCAAACTCAAATTGCCGAACAAATAGCTGTTCATCTTTCTCAAGTATCTAATCCAACCTATGAGCAAACTGGAGAATATAATTTAAACTTTTCCTCTGATCAAAGAGAGATTTACAATTCTGAAATAACCTTCTCCGAATTAGAACATGCCATCCAATCATTAAAACTCACCTCAACAGCTGGCCCTGATCTCATTCATAATCAAATGCTTACCAAAATATCTCAAGAAGCTAAAAACAATTTGCTTACCTATTTTAACAATATTTGGACAGGACATGTATTTCCAGACGATTGGCGTATATCAGAAATTATACCTATTCCAAAACAGGGAAAACCTACTACCACGCCTGAAAATTTGCGTCCTATCTCATTAACATCCTGTCTATGTAAACTCCTCGAAAAAATTGTTTCCAAAAGATTCGATTGGTACCTGGAATCAAATAACTTAATAACCAAAGAACAATCCGGAGGTAGAAGAAAAAGATCAACTCTTGACCAACTGTTGCTCCTTCAGGATGAAATTTTAACTACCTTTAGCCAAAGTGAATACCTATTCTGTACTGCCTGTGACATAAGCCACGCCTACCAGAGTGTAAAAAAGGAAGTTGTAATGAACCAATTACATGAGTGGGGCTTGAGGGGTAACCTCGCAATATTTATCCAAAATTATCTCACTGACAGAAAATTTTATGTCCGCCTGGGAAATGAAAAGTCGACCTTGAAAAACATTAAAAATTCTATACCCCAAGGCGGAGTTTTAAGCAATAAACTCTTTCTGGTTGCCATTAATAAAATAACAACATTCGTTCATCCGTTTGTCAAGAGAGGCCTTTTTATTGATGATTTTATAATATATTTCCGCCACAAAAACATAGAAACAGCCTTTACAATTGTTCAAGAGACTCTTAGAAATTTGCAAAGATTTTCAGAAGATTTTCTTAAATAAAAAAAAAGAAAAGATATTCTTTTGAGATGAAAGACTTCGGGGAGAAGGCCCAGTGAGCTTGGCGAGAGAATGGATGGGAGGAAAGATGGCCAAAGTGATCTGTGGAAAGACGTGGTGGGGGTGGGGGTATTCATACCATTTTGTCATTATAACAAAAGAGACAGAATGGGAGAGGGCAATTTGCTGGTTTCTTGAAGGAGGATGGTTTTATTAAAATAAGCTTTGGGGGAGTCACTTTCCCGAGATTGACGAGAAAGAGGTTGATAGTAAGATCCGTGAAACACTACAATAACATCAGCACTACAGGGTCTATAAGTAGGTAATTGTGATAAGTATAAAATTGCTTGGCAGTCTCCTTTCTCAATTGAAGTAAAAAAGATTGCTGGTGAAGTCACTGAAACACTGCCTCTGTATATGATGCAAGGTGGTAATGGGTAATTTGTAGCTTGCCCATGCTGGTATAGTATGTCCCTCATCAGATTTACCACAAACTTGTCATCAAGGGACTGACGTCAACACAAAAGCATCGGAAAGTTCGAAAACAACACTACCTACGATTTTTTTCTCCAATGATGAGTATCGAACTTGGGACCTTCTGTATGGTAACAAATGGTACCTACTAATGTTAGGCACGAAAAATATATGTTACATTTATTTTATTTTTTACATTTTTCATGAAGCAGCAATTTCAATCCCATTTTCCCCGCAGTATGCGGGGATGTGTCATCAAAAAATAGTGCATTAGCATAAAACTAGGAAAAGCAGGAGTAACCCTCCTTTCCCTCCCTCTCATACTCCTGCCTTTAATCTCTCTCTCTCTCTCTCTCTCTCTCTCTCTCTCTGTTTGTCTCCCTCTGTTTCTCTCTCTCTGTCTCTCTCTCTCTCTCTCTCTCTGGCTCTCTCTCTGTCTCTCTCTTACTCTCTCTCTCTCTCTCTTGTAATAATATTCCTTCCCCCTCCTTCTCCTCCCTCCAGTCCTCATATTCCCCCTTCTCCCTCTCTCCCTCCCTCCTTCACACACTTTTTCCTCTTCCTTCTCCCTTCAATGCTCATACAACCTCTTCCTCCTCTCTCTCTCTCTTATGGTAATAGTATAATAAATATTCCCTCCCTTCCATCCTTCACATACTTTCCCTCCTACTCCTCCTTCTCCTCCTCCTAGCTTCAATCCACATACATCCTCTTCCCCTCTCTCTTATGATAATAATATTCCCCTCCCTCCCACATTCATACACACACTAAACTCTCTCCTCTTCCTCTCTCCAATCCTTACATTCCCCCTCCCCTCTCTCCTTGTAAATGTATTCCTCCCTCCCTGGAAACAACCATACTATCGAAATAATATTTTAGACAGGATGGAGGAGGAGAAGAGGAAAGGATGGAGGAGGAGAAGAGGAAAAGAAGAAGGAGAATGAGGAGAAGAAGAATAAAGAGGGAGAAAAGAAAAAGGAGAAGAAGGTGGAAAGGAAGAAAGAATGAGGAAACGGAGACGAAGGAGAGGAAGAGTAAAATCATGGAAAGGGAGGTGGAGAAAGGGGGAGGAAGCAGAGCTGAAGAGTAGGAGGAGGTATAGGAGGTGAAGAAGTAGAAGAAGAAGAAGAAGTGGGAGGTGGGAGGCGAGGGTGGAGAAGAGAGAGAGAGAGAGAGAGAGAGAGAGAGAGAGATACCATTAATCTTGTCGTCTCCGAGAGATGAACTGTCATAGGCTTGAGGCAAATCCACATCCACATCTCCACATCGTAATGTAGTGATGTCACCCTGGAGGCACCATGGGGACAAGTGGAGGAGAAGGAGGAGGAGAAAGAGAACTTCCCCTTTCTCCGACTCCTCTTCTCCAATTAAGATGAGGAAGAAGGAGGAAGAGAAGTAGGAGGAAAAGGGGAAGAGAATAGTTGAAGAGAATAGAGGAAGATAGGAAAGGTTTGAGGATACCAGAGGGGAAAGGAAAGGAAGAAGAAATAGAGGGAAAAATGGAGAAGAAAGTAAAGGAGAAAGAGGGAGAGAAGGGGGAAGAGTAGGGGGAAGAGGAGGAGGAAGAAAAAAAGGAGAAGAATGAGAAAAAGGACTCTTCCTCTGAGGAAGAGAAGGAGAAAAAGAATAAGTTGGAAAAAGGAGGACGAGGAAAAGTGGAGAAAAAAGAGGAGAAGAAGATAGATAAAGGATGTGGACATGAGGGGAGAGGGAGAGAAGAGGAAAAAGGGGCTCTCTCTTTAGTTTTTGTGGTGTGAATTTATTTTCCATACATTTACCTACCTATGTGTCCCATCCTCTCATCCTAACCCAGTGTTATCCATTTTGAAATCATCATCCATTTTGAAGCTTCCGAAAATATGGATTTTATCCGTGGGATAAAAACGACGGGACATCGATATGGAGGGATTTTTATTAAAATTCAGGGGAATCTTATCATTCCGAAATCGAAGAGAGAAAGAAGATGGGATAGGAGAAAGCCAGCCGTTCCGAGAACGAACATTATCCGTTCAGGATAAAATCCGCAAAGGGCAGAAATCGATGCCGCGGCCTAGCGCATACAAGATAGATGCGTTACCATCAACCAAGCTAACTATAGGCTGGCGAAAAACATCCTTTGCTTTGTAGGTAATCGTAAAAATTGAGAAAAATTAAATTGATGATGTTATCCCCCATAAAGTATCAATATTCTTTTTTTGTGAATGACATTGACAAAATTAAGTTGTTTCAAAGCTTACTAACTATTTGCTGAGTTGCTATCAAGTTTTTGCTTCAAGTTCAAATTGTTTTTACGCACAAAGAACTTATTGCTCGATGATTTGGAGCTTAATTTGGGCTGGGTGGTGGTGGGGGTGTACGGTGTAAGAAAAAAAAAGGTTTCAGGGGTATAAATTTTTTTTTTTTTTTTTTTTTTCTGAATGACATTGACAAAATTAAGTTGTTTCAAAGCTTACTGACTATTTGCTGAGTTGCTATCAAGTTTTTGCTTCAAGTTCAAATTGTTTTCACGCAAAAAGAACTTATTGTTCGTTGATTTGGAGCTTAATTTGGGCTGCGTGGTGGTGGGGGGTGTAAGAAGTTAAAGAACTTTTTTTCTTCAACTTTTATTTAATTGGTGGGATAAAATTTCAATTACCTATCATCTTGATTTTTTACTTTCTATGACAATTTTTTTTTTTCCACGTTTAGAGGTAGGTATCAAATTTAGTTCTAGGTAGGTATGTAGTACAAATATCAAAGTGGCATAGATAAAGAGGCATGTATTGCATTTCTTTTTTTATGAAGGCATTTATGTAGGCAAAAGCCATCCATCCGGCTAAAAACAAGTTAATTACCTATCATCTTGATTTTTTTTTTTTTTTTTTTTTTTAAGTTACGTTTAGAGGTTAGGTACCTATCTACCAAATTTAGTTCTAGGTACGTATTTATGTAGTACAAATATCAAAGAGGCATAGATAAAGGTAGATAAAGAGGCATGTATTGCATTTCTTTTTTATTAGGGCATTTATGTAGGCAAAAGGCATTCATTCGGCTAAAAAATAGTTGAGAAAGAAAGAAAGAAAAAGTTGCTCTAAAATTCTAAAAAGTTAAAATAAAATTAAAAATGCAAAACCCACAAATTTCGTTCTCCCCTTTGGGAAGGTTTTTCAAACTTTTTTTTTCTTCTATTTTGATAATTTTCAATTGCAGACATTTTTAAAAAGTACCTACTCCACTTTGTTTTTAAAAACAGTTGCTCTAAAATTCTAAAAAGTTAAAATAAAATTAAAAATGCAAAACCCACAAATTTCGTTCTCCCCTTTGGGAAGGTTTTTCAAAGTTTTTTTCTATTTTGATAATTTTCAATTGCAGACATTTTTAAAAAGTACCTACTCCACTTTGTTTTTAAAAAGAGTTTTTTTTTTCTTTCTCTTTTGCTGCCCAATTTTTCCTTCCTTTTATAAAACAATGATTTTGACTAATGAGTTTTGGTACCCGACATTTTATCCCTCTCCCTTCTTCTTAAAGGAGGAGAAGAAGAATAAAGAGAGAGAAAAGAAGAGGAGAAGAAGGTGGAAAGGAAGAAAGAATGAGGAAACGGAGACGAAGGAGAAGAAGGGTAAAATAATGGAAAGGGAGGTGGAGAAAGGGGGAGGAAGCAGAGGTGAAGAGTAGGAGAAGGAGGAGGTATAGGAGGTGAAGAAGTAGAAGAAGAAGAAGTGGGAGGTGGGAGGCGAGGGTGGAGAAGAGAGAGAGAGAGGGGGGGAGAGAGAGATACCATTAATCTTGTCGTCTCCGAGAGATGAACTGTCATAGGCTTGAGGCAAATCCACATCCACATCTCCACATCGTAATGTAGTGATGTCACCCTGGAGGCACCATGGGGACAAGTGGAGGAGAAGGAGGAGGAGAAAGAGAACTTCCCCTTTCTCCGACTCCTCTTCTCCAATTAAGATGAGGAAGAAGGAGGAAGAGAAGTAGGAGGAAAAGGGGAAGAGAATAGTTGAAGAGAATAGAGGAAGATAGGAAAGGTTTGAGGATACCAGAGGGGAAAGGAAAGGAAGAAGAAATAGAGGGAAAAATGGAGAAGAAAGTAAAGGAGAAAGAGGGAGAGAAGGGGGAAGAGTAGGGGGAAGAGGAGGAGGAAGAAAAAAAGGAGAAGAATGAGAAAAAGGACTCTTCCTCTGAGGAAGAGAAGGAGAAAAAGAATAAGTTGGAAAAAGGAGGACGAGGAAAAGTGGAGAAAAAAGAGGAGAAGAAGATAGATAAAGGATGTGGACATGAGGGGAGAGGGAGAGAAGAGGAAAAAGGGGCTCTCTCTTTAGTTTTTGTGGTGTGAATTTATTTTCCATACATTTACCTACCTATGTGT
>NW_007377553.1:332353-337712 GCF_000475195.1 Diaphorina citri | reverse complement strand
TCCCCAATGGAATTTTTAGGGCGAGCATACCGATAAGACAAGCAAGTGCGCTGCTCCCTTAGTGGTGAGATTGGAATCGGTGAGAAGTGAGTGATTGTGAAGATGAAGAACAGGAGTTTGTTAAAAGAGGCGGAAGTTTATTCGTACAGGGTTGCAACGAAAGGCTTTTGTAGACATTATGGAGGCCGACCTAAGGACCTAACCGGATATTGAGTTTTGTAGTTTGTACTTTATAGGGAATATAGATGAGGTAAGTGCTTGCTAAAGCATAATAAGACTGAATAAGCCCAGCCTAGTTAGCTCGGGTTGCGAGGTCACTGCCTTTTTAGCGCTAGACTGCGGGTTCGATTCCCGCCCTTCGCAGATTTTATCTTGAACGGATAATGTTCGTTTCTCCGGAACGGTTGCGTTTCTCCATATCCTAGGATGTCCTTTCCTATTGTCTCTTCGCATGCAAGACCTTAGCCCAATTTTACAGCTTCTCTACTATCAAACCTGTGTAAACTCGGAAATGGAATAACCTTACAAATTACCTATTCGGTATTGGAATAACTATTGGAATTCAAACATCGGGTTCGACATAAAATTCAGACCTCTCTTCGTTTGTTCAATTGTTATTTTTCCAACTGATGCTTTTCTTTTTTTCAGAGCTTTTTGTATTATTGTACTCGAGGTCTGAATGCTCCTTTTATTATTATTATTATTATTATTATCTATTATTATTTTATTTATTTATTATTTTTCTCAAGAAAGATAAAAAAATATTTGATGTATACCTATCTCCGTGAGATGTACTCTCGAGAAATATCAGCAGAACCTAGTGGCGAAGCGTGGCATTGGATTTTACTCATCCTTTTGATAGAAGGAACTGATGTAAACATTACTAAGGTCTTAGAATCGTCCCGAAATCGAAGAGAAAAGAAAGATTGGACAGGAGGAGAAAGCCAGACGTTCCGAGAACGTGATATGACTTGACTCCAATATTATGGGAAAACTACATCTGACTCCCCATGACTTCACGTGACGTGACGTGATAGTAGTGTGTTTCTGCCTTAAGGGAATTTTGTCATCTCCACCAATTTTCGTTTTCACAAACCTACTCACACGTAATTTTAGCTGGGTATCAAGATTTATTTTCTAACGTCAATGTCTTATGTCTTTCTAACGTCATACCAACCTCAGTGGTGTAGTGGTTACCAACCTCAGTGGTGTAGTGGTTAGCGCGGTGGACTTCGGATCTGGAGTTTGGTGGTTCGAGTCCAAGTCAAGCCATTAAATTTAGCGTAGTGCATTAAGCAGGGAACGACATTTGTGACAAGCATTTATGCTTAACACAATTAAAATTCCTTTTTCCTTTTTTCTTTCTAACGTCATAAAATTGCAATTTCTTTTGTCGTCTCCACCAAATTTCTTCCGATTATTCCATTACAGTCGCAAAAATTCCAAATTGCTTCTTTCCACGAGCTTGAACAGTCAGCTGGTTCGATTCCTTCGGCCTTTTCAAATGCCTGGAGAGAGAGAGAGAGAGAGAGAGAGAGAGAGGAGGAGGAGGAGGAGGAGGAGGAAACCAAGAGGAGGATTTAAGAAGAAAACATTAAAGATCTTTCAGGAATTTATCTGAAATTATGTAGCCAATGTAGTTGGATTCCTATTAATTTGAACAGAGCAGAAGAATAAGAAGTAAGAGAAAGGGAATGATAATAAGGAAGAGAAAAGGAAAATGAGAAAAAGATACAGGAAAAAATGTGGAGAAAAGAAGTCTGGAGCAAAAGGAGAAAAATAAGATGAAGAATAAGAAGATGAAGGAGAATAAGAGGGAGAAGAGGAAGAAGAAATAAAAAAGAAGAAGAAAAAGAGAGAATAGAATAATAAAGTGAAGGGGGGAAAGAGAGAATGAAATAATTTCTCAGTCTCAGCTGAGAGAGAACATTGAAAGTTTGGAGAAAGAAAAAATAAAGAAAGCTTTTCTGAGAAACTTTCAAGATGAGAGAAAAGAGACTTGGAGTGTTTTTCCCTAGTGGTGTACCTACGGGCGAAGAACGGGGAAAATTTTATGGAACGAATTATCTTCTCTCTCTCTCTCTCATTTTTGTCCCTTTTATATGAAAAAGGGACTCCGTTGTTGTAAAGAAATAAAGAGAGATGTACAGGAGAGAGAGAGAGAGAGAGAGAGAGAGAGAGAGAGAAGGGGGAAGGAATTTTTAACAGAGAGAGAGAGAGAGGGGGATGAATTTTTCTTTTCAGAAATATGAAGGAAATTGGAGTGAGAGAGAGGGGAGGGGGAAATATGAAACATTTTCAATGAAGTAGAACGAGAAGGAGAAATGAAGAGAGAGAGAGGGAGGGGGGGATCTCATCTGTACCACATGATGGGTTGATGTGAAAGGAAAATATTTTGATGAATAATAAGACAAAGAAAAGAGAAGAGAAAGAAGAAGAATGAGGAGGAAGAAGAAAGAAAGAAGAGAAAGAAAACGAGTAGTGAAAGAAGAAGAAAGAAAGAAGAGAAAGAAAACGAGTAGTGAAAGAAGAATGAAAGAAAGGAGAGGAAGAAAACGAGTAGTGAAAGAAGAATGAAAGAAAGGAGAGGAAGAAAACGAGTAGTGAAAGAAGAATGAAAGAAAGGGGAAAAGGGAGGAGAGAGAAGGAAAGAGAGAGAGAGAGAGAGAGAGAGAGAGAGAGAGAGGGGAGGGATCTCATCTGTACCACGTGATGGGTTGATGTGAAAGGAAAATATTTTGATGAATAATAAGACAAAGAAAAGGGAAAGAAGAAGAAGGAAGAGTAAGAAAGTAAGGAAAATAAGAAAAAGAAGAGGGGAAGAAAGAGAAAAACAAGAAGAGGGAAAAGAAAAAAAAATGGAACCTAAAATGAAATCAAATTCAGCTAAAAAAAAAAAACTTGCCGTTCCAATACTTCCAATATCATTTTCCCCTTCCCTTTTCTAGACTTGGAATTCAAAATCCAAGATGTCTTCATGGGGGAAAAGAAATGAGAGAGAGTGAGAGAGAGAGAGAGAGAGAGAGGCAGCGAGAGAGATCATCTTATAGAAAACGAGTAGTGAAAGAAGAATGAAAGAAAGGAGAGGAAGAAAACGAGTAGTGAAAGAAGAATGAAAGAAAGGAGAGGAAGAAAAAAACAGAGGAGGAAAAAAGGGAAAAGAAAACGGAAGCATTAGTTAAAAATAGATTTAAAAATGGAACTAAATACTTACGTAAAACTAAACCAAAAAATCGGGCGGTTTCAATATCATTTTCCCCTTCCCTTTTCTAAAATTGGAATTCTAAATCCAAAATGTCTTCACGGGGAAAAAGAAATGAGAGAGAGAGAGAGAGAGAGAGTGAGAGAGCGACAGAGAGAGAGATCATCTTACTCTCTCCTTATTAGATATAGCTTAAGGGCCTAGGGCTTATCTTTGACAAGGGTCTAGAAACCTTTTCAAAAAGGCCCCTCTCCATAAGAAAAAAGGCTCGGTGTCCCTCTTTATATAAATTCTTTATATCTTTTTTTTTTTAAGAAATTCCTTTTTTTATCTTTATTTCTTATCCAATAGCTTCTAATCCCTGCCCAGATAGGAGATCTGTGCTGGGGTTTGATTGGTTTTATCCATTTCTTCTTCTTCTTCTTCTTCTTCTTCTTCTTCTTCTTC
Source organism: Diaphorina citri (assembly GCF_000475195.1). Lineage (NCBI taxonomy): Eukaryota > Metazoa > Arthropoda > Insecta > Hemiptera > Psyllidae > Diaphorina > Diaphorina citri. Next base: position 334,063 of record NW_007377553.1, on the reverse strand, counting down.
TTCTTCTTCTTCTTCTTCTTCTTCTTCTTCTTTATATACCTACCTAAAAAACTTTTTTTGTTTCTTCACATTTTTTTTTTTATCAATCTCTTTGAAAAGAGCCTATTTTTTTTCAATCATGCCCTCTTGAAGGAAACTACCTTCATTGCATTTATGGTAGTTTTCATTTCGTATACTAATCAAACAACTGTTTCTTTAGACTTGATAGCTTGGTGCGGTCTGTGTCGTAGCATGTCCATTCCCTAGTATGTCATCTAGGCAAATAAAACAGATAATGTTGAAAAAGATATTTTTTTATTTACCGGCATCTAATATTATTATTGTATGCAATGTTTTATAGCTAAAATAGTCATATAACTACTACAATACCTATGGGTTGTATCGTATACTACTATTACTATTTATGTACCTATTTATAGTCAGGTAACTATCGTATGCTAGAAGACCTGCCAGCAAGAATAGAGGAGTCATTGGTGCATGTAAAAGGGAAATCAAATATTTATTGCTTTGCTAGCTGCGCTTTACCTGAAGAAATTGATGTTAACTATTTCAAGTCTGTGTGGAAATAGTGATAGTCATCAGGCTACAGATTAGAAACGACTAAAAAAAATGTCGAATTCAAGTAAGTAGAAGAAAAAGGTATCTATCACGGACGAAAAGCGAAGACTAAAATCAAGTACGGCAGTGGAGATGCCAATTTTACCAATAATAAAAATATAAAGTTAGTGGATGTGACCGATTTATTACTTCTATAAAGAATAACAAAACATTCACCTATTGAGTAGGTATAAGTACCTAGGTATAGATAAATTTATTGAAAGAATACCCATTATTCATCCGAGATAATATTATGTATATGTTCATAAAAAGGGAAATTTACAAGAGACCACTCATATTATTTGTTTGCTATTATTTCTGAAAGAGAGAGAGAGAGGAATTCCTCATACATCAGGAGGAGTGTGTGAGAGTAGGGAGGAAAGAGTAGGTTCATGGAGGGGAAGGAATAGGAGGACATAAGTGAGGGAGGTGGAAGGTATCGAATGTAGAGATGGTGGAGAAGAAAAGGAGAGAAGGGAGAAGGCGAAGATGGAAGAGGAGTATAGGAGGAGAGGGAGAGATGGGTTTCATATGTGAAGGAGTGGCGAATGGGGGAGAGTATGTGAAATGGGGGAGGGAGTGGAAATGAAAAGGGGAGTGGATAGGTGAAGTGAAGGAGAGGTAATGGAGGACGAGGAGGTAGAGGGAAAAGGAGAAGTGTTTCATTTCGTATGGGGAGTGGTAAATGGAGGGGGAGTTTGACTATGGAGGAGAGGTTAGAGTGGATGTGAAGGAGGGGAAGAGGGAGGAGGACGAGGAGGAGGAAGAAGGGGAAGAGAACTGATGAAGCGTAAAGCTGGATGGGTGAGAGCTGACGAGCTCTCCATTTCAAAAACTTGTCCTCCAATATACAGGGTGCATTAACCTGAGGATAGTCCTCGATTACAGGGTGGTTTGAAGATTAGCCTCCGCAGATTTTATCCCGAACGGGTCAACGGGTAATGTTTTTTTCTCGGAACGGCTGGCTTTTTCCAATCCTGTCTTCCTTCTCTCTTCGATTTCGGGACGATAAGACCATAGCAGTTACAGTTCCCTCTAGGAAACCTCTTGGAAAAAAAAAAAAAAACCCTTTGGGAAACCGGGATTACCTTGAATTTTTCCTTTTACCTTTTT